>NC_046366.1:1526605-1769105 GCF_011125445.2 Fundulus heteroclitus | reverse complement strand
AGCCACATGGGGTCTAGCATTGTCTTGCATTAAGAGGAACCCAGGGCCAACCACACCAGCATATGGTCTCACAAAGGGTCTGAGATTATCATCTCTGGACCTAATGGCGGTGGCGCCTCCAGAGATGTTTAACAGGGGGCCAGATGGGGCCACTTAAAGTCTTGGGGTGGCACACTGAAACTAAAAGCCATAGTTTCAGGATTTATTCTACTGTTGAAGTAAAGCTGCATGTAGAAAACTACTTTAAAGACTTAAGTAAACGCCTACTAATATCTTTTGGTTTATTGTTTGATTTTTTAATGTTACAAGTGATCTAATGTGCATAGACCAATAACAGTAGAGTTAACATTTTGAGTTGAACAAAAATTCCTTTTTATTGTGTAATTATATTAGGAATAAGGTGCACATTTATTGATTTATTGAAAAACGAAACAATTACTAGGGGAAAGTAGATACTGGCAGATACAAATAAAAAATGCAATAGAAGGTCAAGAAGAGCGGCTGCCTTGCTGGCTGTGCATAATGGGATGAAATGCTAAACTGATGCTACTGCAATTTACACTGGCAAGTGGGTTGGCTGGGACATGGCACGCGGTGGCCGTGGCCACCCCTGGCCACCCCCTGGTGGCGCCATTGAGCATAACCATAAGCATAACCCTCATGGACTCTGTTTCGGATCATTTGAGCAGACGCATGCACATCTGTGGCCTTCTGGAGGTCTTCCTGCAGAACTCTGGCGGTGTTCCTCCTGTTCCTCCATGCACAAAGGTGGAGGTAGCTGTCCTGCTGCAGGGTTGTTGGCCTCCTACGGCCTCCTCCACGTCTCCTGATGTACTGGCCTGTCTCCTGGTAGCGCCCCATGCTCTGGACACTACACTGACAGACAGCAAACCTTCTTGCCACAGCTCGCATTGATGTGCCATCCTGGATGAGCTGCACCACCTGAGCCTCTTGTGTGGGTTGTAGACTCCGTCCCATGCTACCACTAGAGTGAAAGCACCACCAGCATTCAACAGAGACCAAAAACCAGGCAGAAAGCAGAGGAACTGAGAAGAGGTCTGTGGTCACCATCTGCAGAACCTCTTCTCTATTGGGGGGACTTGCTACCTGGTGTCTATTCCATTTACACAACAGCAGGTGAAACTGATGGTCAGTCAGTGTTGCTTCTTTAGTGGACAGTTTGCTTTCACAGAAGTGGGATTGACTTGGTGGTACATTGTGTTGTATCTATCTATCGATAGATAGATAGATAGATAGATAGATAGATAGATAGATAGATAGATAGATAGATAGATAGATAGATAGATAGATAGATAGATAGATAGATACACATATTTGTTAGTATCAAGTGTAATTTTACCCAGATTTAGCAGGTTCCTTCCTCTCCCATTTGATCCGTTGGGCGAGAGAAGAGGATAGCCTCTCTTACTTTTCTATTAATACTGCTCATTTTGAGGCCTCTACATTTCAACCAACATTTGAGCTGTTGTACAGTTTAATCCGTATTTCTTGTTTGAAAAGGAATAGTGTAGTTAGTAGTCACTTATTTAATAGTGGATAGAACTTTACATCACAATTAATCTTTTTTCCAAAATGAAGAATCAAATCATTTTGGAACTGTAAATTGTTCTAAAAAAAAAAATTCAGACCTTCCTCCAGCTGTACAATGAGATTTATGTCTTTATCAAAGTGCCATTCTACACATAATTCCACAAATGCTTTTGTATTGCTGTAATTTTGAAATGCATGTTTTTCTACTATTTTGTGGGATCTATTTAAAGTTGTTTTTTATTTGTATTTTATACTTTTAACTATTAATGTTTGTTTTTTGTTTTGATATGTTTTGTTTATAGTAATATTTTCTTTTGTTGTATTTATTTCTAGTTTTTTGCATTTTTATTTTATACTTTTACTTTTGTACTGCACAGTATTAATCTTATTTGTCATGAGGCATTTATTTATAGTAACGTCACTATCTTCCATATTTTTCTGTGGTGGTTGTGGATTGGGGCTGGTGGTGAGGGAGTTGACCGCCCAGGCCTCCAGGCTCGGACCGGCCCTGCACAGATCACTCATCCATTGACATTTTCAGCAATTCTCTGCCGCTAACTTTTTTCTGTTCTGAAACCGAAAATGCTGAGCATGACAGAGTGAGGTAGAACTACTCAGAGCAGCAGCTTTCTACTCAGGGTAGATTGGCCATTCTTTCTGAATCTCGAGGGGGGGGGGGGGGGTGTGCACCCGAATGAACGTCTATCTGGGTTTGAGAACTTCCAAAGGTTATCTAATCAGATCCAATTAAGAAAATGCAAAACCTCACCAACCTTACCATCACAAGTACCCCTTTAAAACAAAGTACTACATCAGCTAAAATTATTTCTTAACTGTACTCTTCATTCCCTTTAGGAGGCCAAAAAGAAATAAAACAATCTCTTAGGGGCACCTGGGGCCAATCAGATTTTACAGGAGGGGCCATTACCCCCCCACCCCCACCCCACCGGACTGCCCCTTCCTAGGGATCATGTCCTATTTTAGAAGGGGAGGGGGACAGGAAATGGAGGTGGTAAAACATTTAAATTTTTTTCATGGGTGAAGTTTGATTTAATATTTCTTTTATGTCTGTATTAGACAAAAGGAATGCTGACGCTAAGGAGTTTTGTTCTGGAAGAAAAATAATTTTCCCAGTTAATGTCAGCCGGCTCATGCTGCTCTCAATGGATGACTGCGTTAAAGCAGGTGTGACAGGGGTCTTCACAAGTGGGCAAACGTCCCAAAGCACCAATTTAAGGTGTCACACAGCGTCACAGACTAAATCAATCCTGACATTCAGTTGCAGGACTGTAATTAAGGATCCCTAATGTTGAGGAGATTGCTTGTCGTTTTTCATCCGGTGTCTATATGACACTTTTATTATTGATTTTTGGTTCACACGTTTGGACCATAGTTGTAGAATTTAACACAAGGTCATAGAAAATAGTGCATCAAAAACAAAGCATTGCGTAACATTGATCTTGGATGAAACATAGACAATGGTGTCTAATGTTTTCTATACTAATTTGTAATCCCTTAGATTTTGCTGACTCTCCCATTGTTTTGACGCTACTGCTGTTGTGCTCTCTATTATGTTTATTCATTAAAAAAAATTTTTTAAAAATATATTTTTTTTAATATGGCAAACAGGCTTAAATCGGAGGTCAACGGAATTTCGCTCAGTTTTCCTGAAAATGTTTCAACACATATCCAAGAGTCTTTCAGTGGCGGCTGGTGCTAAAAAAACTGAGGGGGGCGCACACAAGCAAACAAATGAAAAACAAACAAAACAAATCTTAAAAAATAGCACTATTTGAACATGAATTTTGCCCTCCTTTCCTTCTGCCCAGCAAATTTCTCAATTATATTCTTGTTAAAGTCAGTCATCTCTGTGACTAGTCTTTTCTCCATTGACAACATGGCCACTGCATTCAGCCTGTCCTGAGTCATTGAGTTTCTCAGAAAAGTTTGATTCTTTTCAGAGTTGAAAAGCACCTTTCAGCTTCTGCTGTGGTCATGGGTGTGGTGAGGAGGATCTTCAAGAGCGTGACAGTTTCTGAAAAGACTTCTTCTAGATTGTTTTCCTGATTTTAATAACATTTGCTGCCATTTTTTAAGGCTGTGTTATGAAATGTGTTACAGCATTTTTGTGGGACAAGATTATACAAAATTCAGTAACCAAATGTTTTATTCCCCATTACCCATAAACTTCAGTACAACTTAAATAATAAAATATCTTGCTGACAAACATTACATCAACATACCTACACAGCATAGACACAACTAAAGGTATTTCTAACTACAAAGCACATCTTCCTAATATATTAAATAACATTACTATAAACCAGTGTAACAGTGATTTTCCACAACAACTCACCTCTGCAGCAATCCTTTCATGGTCTTCTACACTGAGTGTCCGACGCTTCTTCACTGGCTGACTACTACTTACACTGCTTTGTCCAACCATGGAGTGGAGAGATCACTTGCCTGCTGCTGAATTTGTAAATTAAGACGATCCGGTCCAAGCTCCTTTATCCTGTTTTTTTCTTCAAGTGAACGCTTTGTAAAAGCATTTTTTTGTAAAGACAAAACAGAAGTTTCTCTCATTTTGAAACTACTCCACTTTGCAAACTTAAACGTGAATCGACCTGACGAACTGCAGCTGTGCTAATGAGTCGAATCGGGGATTGTCCAATCACACAATGTTTTTAAAAAAATTAGCCAGTACTGACACTCTACCAGTAATGACGCAACAGAATAGGTGTGACGCTGGAGATAGGCACCAGCAACCCCCGTGACCCAATGAGGGGTATCTATCTATCTATCTATCTATCTATCTATCTATCTATCTATCTATCTATCTATCTATCTATCTATCTATCTATCTATCTATCTATCTATCTATCTATCTATCTATCTATCTATCTATCTATCTATCTATCTATCTCTATATATATATATATATATATATATGTATGTTTGTGTGTGTGTGTGTGTGTTTCTCTTGCAATGAAAATTATCGATTTGGAGGTAAAAGTAGAGGATCTCGGGGAATGGTTTGTGAACATGGAGAGGAGCGAAAAACAGAGAAAAACGATGACTAGAGCAGAGCCTGGGTGGTAAATCCTCAGGGACATATGGATAAAATGCAAGTTCTCTTTGGGAGACTTGGGTACCACCTTTACACGTAAAAAGTGTTCCCAATAGTAGCAGTAGCAGTTTAATATATTTGCACTGTAAAATGTCTGAAAGACGCAAGTAAAGCATGTATGTTTGTTGAGTTTGTTTTATCTGAAAGTGGCTGTTTCCAAAAAAGTAAGTAACCATTAGCAGCAGTTCTAAAAAACACAATAGTTATGACAAAATATTTTGTTATGTCTTTTATCATTTACACATTTTATCACAGGAAAACAACGTCACATCAAAGTGCTATCATTAATTACAGGCACAAAGCATATATTTATTTTTTTATAATTTTAGATTTAATTTGGGTATATGTTTTAAGAGTATTATTTTCCATTAATTTTTCATTTGTGGCAATATCCACTTTTCTAGGCCCAATCCTCTCAAATTTCAGTTCCTGTACTTTATTCCCCTGAAAACACTTGCTTGCTACAATTTTAATTATTTTTAGCAGTACAGATAGCAAAAACAGTGACGGCCCCATCCATAGACATTATATAGGTAGACGCCCCAAGGACTGGTGCTGCCCAATGGAGTTGACGTTTCAGTGCAGCCACCATTTTGGATGGCTATCCCACACGCCCCCAGTGCAATTATTAGTACTGAGGAAGCTATTCGTCCAACTAAAATAAATCAGAACTCCCTGAATTTTTACCCGAGTTTCACACAGGTTGGTTTGTTACAAAAGGCAGAGATGTAATTATGATACAGGATGAGTTTACACATAAAAAACATGTTTTATTTCTTAAATGTATGCTCTCTAACAGAGACAAATGACATAGTAATTTATGAATGTGTGATTTCATACTGAAATACTTTGTTTTTATGCTGTTTAACAGACAGATGTGATATTACAAATTGATCAATGTATAAATCCGTGGCGTCTCTGGCATGATACGTTAAGTGGGGCACAAAAACTCAATACATACTAGCAGCAACAATTTTGTTTTTTTGGTGAAGCATACATCCTGACTTTGATCAATTTTAAATGAAACAGATAAATTATCGTAAACCAACACTCTAGAAATGCCATTTTATATAAGCTAAATGTAATTAATTTTTAAACATAAAATTACAAATAAAGGCTCACTAATAGAGTTAATTGGTGGCAGCTATTGAACAGAAAAGATTCACATCAATCCTTCATTGAGCCAACCAACACTAGATTGTCGTACACTTTTCTGCAGAACAGAAACGTAACCTGTGCATTTCCAGCATTTTGATTGGACCATCTGAGCTTGGGGCCACAAGATTTGTGCCCCATGGCTGTCTACTGAGAGCGTGTTGTGCATTGCGATTTCAGATGTTCATTATTTAAACACACGTGTGTGGGCCGACCACAATATCAAGGAACCTCAAGAGGAATTAGCCTCCTGTGCTTGTCAGTATTCTGGCAGACTTAGATATATAGACACAAATGTTTCTAACAGAATTTGATTGGTAAGGAAATCTGATTTTTTTTTACAATATTACTCTATAAAGAACAATGCTGTCCCACTGATTATTGTGAACATAGAGCTCCATGGCGACATCTGGTGGGGCCAGGCCCCACTGGCCCCAAATGCAGAGATGCAACAAGTATAAATTAAATCATTTTATATTTTAATAAATAAAAAAGTTGGATTATTCATTTAAATTTATTTCACCCTCTCTCACATATACAATCCTGAGCCTTCTCTACACACCAACAATATTTTCTTCACACAGTTTCTTTTAAATGCCTGAAAAAGTGTTCTTTAAAATTTCCTAGTCATTCTAGTGTCTTACACCCTGCTTGCAACTTGGGCTGGAGCTTAAGACCATTGATAAAGAACTGTTTTGCACAGCTTCATGCATTTGATGGTACGCTTTAAGTCCAGGGTATTAAATTTAGCAACGTGATTCAGCCTTAGTTTGTGAAATACTGTGATAACAACTTAATAAACACAATTTCCACTGTCACTCCATGCTTGCTCAGTATGAGGGATTGCTGCCAAGCCATGGACAATGCAGACGACTCTCCCTGTAGCTCTACGCTTCTCCAGGAGTGAATGCTGCTTGCCGGGACTTTGATGCAATCAACTGGTTCCCTTATATAGGAAATTTTTGACCAATCTGTATAATATAATTGAATTTGACTTTGTAAAGTGCCTCGAGATGACATGTTTCATGAATTGGCGCTATATAAATAAAATTGAGTTGAATTGAAAATGATGGTCCATCTGTTGGGTTTCTGCTTTGTTCTCACCAAGTAAAAACTCATCTTCAGAACCAAATGTAATGGTGATCTGCAACTCTACTCACTACTAAAATAGACATGCAAAAGAAAAATAAATGAAAGTAAACAAGTCAAAATGGATTAAAATGAGAGGTAGCAATTCTTAGTTCAACTCAGTTGTTTAAACATCACATTCAAGAAGTCAGCACTTGACGTAGCACCATTTAAAGACAAAATAGCTTTGAGAAACCAGATGGATGCTTCAGTGTTTCACTACAAGCTAGCTAACCACTTAGCTACTCTGCACCCTCCCTAGATAGCAACTTATGACGACACATACCCTACGATCTTGCATGATGCGTGAGGGGGAGGTCTTAATGACGTTTTTAGCGCACACGCTAGTGTGGGCGGCTTTGACCGGGAGGCGGTCTTACTCCTGAACAAGGATTTCAAAGAAGGTGCACAAAACTGGAAAAAAGCCATAGACAAAGAGATTGAACTGAGCCAAGATGTAACCAACCACACACAGCAGAATCACTTACAAAAATGCATGAACATACATCAGAAATATCCAGCAGTTAAAACAAACTCTGTCTCGGAGTAATTAAACATTAAACTAATTCCTAATAGGTTCTGCCCAGGCACAAAATATATCACCTTATGGATGAAAAGAAAAATCATTGTCCTGTCGGGTCTCTTTTACATCCATCAGGAAGGGGTTTAAGCTTACTCTTCGGCTCCTTCCCTCTGAGTGTGTTGATACTTTGTAAGCAGTGTAGGCGTCAATCACAGCCATCTTGGGAACTCCCACAAAGTTCTTTCGGCTTGCTTCATCCATTTCTTGCTGTTCCGTGTCCTTCTTTTTTTTCCTTTTTGCAGAGCGATCCCGGACGAGACCCCAGTGTTACCTTCTAATTCCAGAACAGGCTGGTGTCTATTTTTGGCTTGTTTGCTGGCAACAAGCTCATAGATTCTGCTCCGCTGACGGTAAAATAAGGAGTAGGCAAAAAGAAAGCTTATTGAACTTTATTCCTCTTCTTGGCAAGGCTAACAACCACAACAACTTTCCAACTCCAGTCTCTACTACTAACGCACCCCCGTTCTTCTTCTTCTCTCCCTTTGCTTCCTCTTTGTTGCTCTCTACCGCCCCTCCCTAGGGAAAGGATGGGCCTGTAACACTTGAATTATTCATGTTTTCCATTAAAGATATCTTAAATTGACATTCTGACTAGTCAAAATGACGTTACGGACATCTTGAATTACGAAACTGCTTGCCATATATCATCACACATGAACCAGAGGTGCACTTTTATTTTCAGAGAAGCTAAGGGAGGGTGCTGTAATGCCTTGTGCGGTCTAGTAGTGATGGGTCCGGCAACACCGATGCGTCTGCACATGCGTCGAGCTCATAGAGCATAACCCGTGTCGATGCGCATATCGCTATGGGAAAGTCACGTGACCGATACAGGAACTGTTTTGAACTGACTGACGCAGCAAAAGGTTTCTGTTCCCTCTAAACTGCGCGTGTGTATTTGTGCACAGCATCTGGATTCAGCACGCACAGCAAAGCTATGCTGCGCAGTAAATAAAATCCAAGCTGAACTGTAAACAAAATAATACATTTTTAAAAACATTTTACAACTCTGGTAAGATGGTGTAGCACGGCCACGCTATGTGAGCACCAGGTGCTGATCGGAGCGCACCACTGATTGATGCGCTGTGCGTCTTTGTTCTGAGCATCGTTTCAGAAAAAAACAGTTGATCTACACTGAGTAGAAAGCTGCTACTCTGAGTAGTTCTTCCTCCCTCTGTCATACTCAGCATTTCCGATTTCAGAACAGATGATATCAGTCTGGTAACTAAACACAGCGCCCGATCAACCATTGAACATGAGCTCGAGCATGAAAAAAAGCCCGATCACTGGAACGCAAATGATGTGATTCACCATGATGACAGGAAATAAGCTTGGAAGTGCACATGTCCTGTGAGGAAAATTACAAATATTTATAGAAGGCATATGGACAATATTAAACCATAAGAAACAATGTCGTTGCTGCTGAAAACCACAAGAGAGAATTTTTGAAAAAGTCAATGCATGCGCAATATGAAAGTTATGTGATGGAGAATTAAAGCTGTTTTCTCACACTTTCAACACAAAAGGGGGAGTGTGTGTGTGTGTGTGTGTGGGGGGGGGGGGGTGCATTGAAAGGACATGGCAGCAAAAAATTTGTAAAAAAGATAATAATAATAAAGCCAGTCCACAAGCATCCTCATTCACAACATGTTTATTTAGAGGTTATTACATTATGATACAGGTTCACATTATTTATTGACTGTATCTAAAAACCATCAAGCACAACTAATGCGTTATGGCCATCAAGGACCCGGAGAGAGTCCTTGATGGCAGAACCGCTGGAGCACTGAGGAGGCAGAAACCCAGCGGCTAGCAGCACAGCTGAGGCAGGTAATTTCCACAGCTAGCAGAGGCTAGACGTAGAGAGGTGGTAGATCAATCCTGTCGCTGAAGCACAGGTGAGGCAGGTAAATCCAACAGCTAGGCAGAGGCTTGAAACAGAGAGGTGGCAGAATAATCCAGCAGCAGGCAGAGACTTAATTCAATTCAATTCAATTCAATTTTATTTATATAGCGCCAAATCATGAAACATGTCATCTCAAGGCACTTTACAAAGTCAAGTTCAATCATATTATACAGATTGGGTCAGATTATACAGATTGGTCAAAAATGTCCTATATAAGGAAACCAGTTGATTGCATCAAAGTCCCGACAAGCAGCATTCACTCCTGGAGAAGCGTAGAGCCACAGGGAGAGTCGTCTGCATTGTCCATGGCTTTGCAGCAATCCCTCATACTGAGCAAAAAAAACAACAACTCCCCATTAACGGGAAGGAAAACCTCCGGCAGAACTAGGCTCAGTATGAACGGTCATCTGCTTCGACCGACTGGGGGTTACAGAAGACAGAGCAGAGACACAACAAGACAGACAAAAAAGCACAGAAGCACACATTGATCCAGTAATCTGTTCTACATTAGATGGATAAGTTCTGACTAATTAATGTCCAACAGGTGTGACTGATTAACCTGACTCTAGCCAGCTGTATGTCGCTCCGTCTAGCTCCACTCACATCCATCTGGGACATCTCCCATAGAGAGTGATTTCTCCAACCAATTTTATTGTCTAGCCAATCAGGACGCAGGGCTGGAGTTTCATAGATGTGATGTAGTGGAGAAGCGACCGTGACGTGAGACTGTTTTGATAGCAATGACGGCTCGTCGAGGAAGCTATTTCTTTCGTGTTGTCCAATCTACTTAATATTGTTTCATTAAAAGAACATCAGATTGGGAAAAAAAAATCAGTTCAAAGCCCTGAAATCAATGCATCACACGTGTTAAGATACAGCTGGCTGTGATTATACACCTGGCCAGTAGGTGGTTTAATGTGCACATAAAGCTCCAAGAAATGAACCCTTTCTCGAACCAGTTGGCTCAAGTGGTTCAATGCCTCATGAGGCTTCATCTCATCATCACTAATTTGTCTGCTACTTTTTGCCAGCCCTCTCTCCTGGCTTTAGCAGACTTTAAGGTGTTCCCTGTTGTTTTAATTAATGACTCAAATTCGGCATAACCTTCCATTAAAAGCTCTTGTTCTGCTTGGGAGAAAAAACTGTGGCCTTTCTTTGGCCAGGCTGTTGTACTATCGATACATTTCACCTTTTAAACAAAAGCATGAACGCATGAACTCAATCCAGCCACACTAATCATAAACAACAGGTGTGTTAGAAGAACCCAATTAGCTGGATCATGATTAGCCGGGTGAAATCATCTTGGATGTGTCATTTGATCTCGGATGTTTTAAGCAACGTACGAAGAACGGGCCCCTAGACAGAGAGCCATCTCACCTTTATTATAAAAATTATTACTAAGGTTTTGGATCATTCATGTCTAAATTGCAGCCAAGGGACATGATACTGTTTTTTAATGTCTTAATTTAAAGATGGTGTGGATATCATCTGATATAATTTAGACTCCTTTTTATCAGGCAAGATAATTTAGCGAAACACCAAAATATAACATCATATAAAGGTTGGCAGGAGTAAAGCACAGAAACAAAATGAGCTGCAAATGAGTTCTATAAAAACAGACTTCATATAGCTTTGATACTTTAATGCTTTCTATTAAGAAAAATCACGAGACAGATACTACAACAAGTAAGACCCGAGAAAATTTAATTTTAAACATAGACTAACACGTTTCTTTTAATTAAAGCCGAAGTTTACGCTGTTTGATTTAACTCTGAATTGTAATTGGACGCTGGGCTGAACGTGGCTTCTCCACACTGTGGCACGTAGAACCCCGCCAGAAGTAAAGCTGGAGGAAACGAGGTGAAATGAGAGCGGAAAGAGAGCTCAACATTCAAGTCACACCGAGTTCAAATGGAAACCGGGACACTTGTGAATGCTTGTAAATGTTCTCAATTAACTAGTTGTGCTCTGTTGTATGAAGGACGTTTAGTGTCCCATTTAAAAGAGAAGCGTTAGGATACAAACACTTTATTTTGAAACGTCGCGCCGGAACATGAAAGGCTTCCTGGTTGTGTTGGGGGCTCCAGCGGCAGATCAGGAACACAGGAGAGTCTACTGGCCGCCGGCTGTTTGGAGGAACTGAACTGTGACACTTTGTGCTGGTAGTCCGAGAGAAGCTTCAAGCTGCTGCGGTTTGTTCTCTGGTCAGGTAGGAGCAGCCATGCCTGATGAGCCGCAGTCCAACGAGGCCATTTCAGTGAATATTCTGTTAGAGCAGTGACGTGTTTTTACAACATTTGTCAGTTTGACCTGACAGCCATAAGTTAGACTGACGAGGCAGCCCGGTCTGACAACACAGGAACTCATCAGTTCAGCTAAAGTTGCCCTGTACCAGTCTCAGATAAAACAAATTCTTTTAGAATGAATATGTAACAATATTATTATTTGTTTCTATAAAGTTAAAGTCCAATGTGCTAAAATAAACTGGTGAAGGCAAAAGGTGTCTGTCATACAACACCTGAGTCAGGAGGTGCGCTCCTTGTCCGCCAGCCGGGGGGTGACCCGGAGAAGCATGACGAAAGCGGAGTGGGAGCAGCGGCGCCTCCAGAAATGTTTTATAGAGGGCCACTTAAACTCTTGGGGTGGCACACTGAAACTAAAAGCCATAAATTCAGGATTTATTCTACTGTTGTAGTAATACTGTCTGTAGAAAGCTATCTTAAAGGCTTAAGTAAACGCCTACTAATATCTTTTAGTTTGTTTGATTTTTAATGTTTCTAATGATCTAATGTGCATTGACCAATAACAGTATTGTTAACATTTTGAATTATATTAGGAATAACGTGTACATTTATTCATTTATTGAAAAACAAATTTAGTAGGGGAAAGCAGATGCTGACAGATACAAATAAAAGTGCGATAGAAGGTCAAGAAGAGCGGCTGGCTTGCTGGCTGTGCATAATGGGATGAAATGCTAAACTGATGCTACTGCAATTTACGCTACTGCACACTTTTTAATGGAAAAACATAAAAGAGAGCACATTACCCCATCCTGGCCTCCCTGCACTGGTTGTCTGTTTATCTTAGAGTTCAGTTTAAATAACTTCTGTTTGTTTTTAAGGTTTTGAACAGCTTTGCCCACTTTACTTAACTGAGCTTCACCTTTACACCCCTGCTTCGTCATTCACGTCTGCTGACCAACCGCTCACAGTCATTCACAGATCAGAGCATCAGCTTAGAGGGAACAGGGCCTTCTCTACTGGTTCCCCAAAGTTATAGAACGACTTACCTTTGTACATCCGACAGGCCCATTTGCTGTCCAGTTTTAAAACCTATTTTTACTCGTTGGCCTTCAATCCTACTGAGATTTTATCTTTCTCAACTTTCTTGGTATTTATATTATCTATTGTACTGGCTGGTTCTTTTGTTTTATATAAATATTTTATTTATTTATTTACATAGTTAAATGTTTAGCCATGTAATTGTATTAAATGTTATCTGTTATCTAATATATTGCCGATGTTCAGCAGCACTTTGTTTTACCTCTGGCTGAGTGTTAACGTGCTCTTTAAAGAATGATGACGATGATGATTATGATCAGGCTTGTTGCAGTAATCAAGAAATCAGTTAATCGCACGATACATTTTCATCACATGAATAATAAAAATAATCGCAATAATTTGCGTATGCATGCTTGCTTATTTCCCCTTGTGTTTCCGTCTCCTCTCTCTGAGACAGGATAAATAAAAGGTTTCAGTACAGTGTATTAGTGTCTGCTCACCCCTCCCTTCTTGTTTCCTCAATGTAGGAGGGGTTTGTCACTACCCGATCCGTATCGGTACCACAATCCATTCCATCCGCTCATCTGCGCAAGCACGAACAGAATAACGTTCGGGTCGGCAAAAAAATAATGTAATTGCGGTACTGAAAATATTTATTTCTATACTTAAATCATTAAAGAATGCTAAAATATATCGTATAGAAAATATTGAAGACTTTTCTGGAAGAAATGTATGCATTTTACATTCTCTCCATTGTATTGCTTGACGTCATCATCGGATATGCTCAGAAGTCCGGGAATATAACATAACGTTTATCTGTATTGTCTGAATGCGCTCTATTAGTTTTATTTGTTCAAACAGGACTGGAAAAAATATTTTCATCCTTAATTATAAGGTGAATTTTGTTATACAAATAATCTTGTACTAAAAATTTGTTTTATTAGAAAGTTAAGATTATTGATTGAGATTTTAGCGCCTTCTGGTGTACACATCATAAACTACTGAAGACCTCGTCATTATAGAAACCACATTGTTTATTTTTTACAAAAACCGAACAGGGACTAGAACAAAGAACACAACAAAGCCAAAGCATGCATACATTAAAATACATTTATTAAGTACAAAATACACAAATACATATGCAAATAAAAAAAAATGATAAAAAAACTCAAGAATATTCAAAATCAAATACGTTTTTATACTCCTATATGTGTTTATAGCTGTTTTTTTATGTACTTTAAGAAATGGTGTATATATTTTTATTTCTCTAATCACAACTGGAAAACATTTTTGCTATTAAAAAACCCCAAAAACTATGTATTTTTATGTATTTCTGTTTAATTTTTAGAATATGCAATATTTACGGAAATACACAGATATACAAAAAAAAAAAACCCCACCCCGAAAAAAGACAAAAGAATAAAAAAGTTGGAAAAACTAAATATTGCCTACCTGAAGTTATTCTGTTTTCGCTTGCACAAATGAGCTGATGGAACGGATCGTGCTACCGGTACAGATCCACTGATCTCTATTATCCACTGGATTGCTACTAGCCCGCTGTTAGAACGAGTCGCTTTGAAGCCACCAGCCGCCATATTGGTACTCCCTAATTTCCCCCAGTAACTAGGGAATATGTGCGCTACAGCATGGAATAACGAGGATTTTCCCATGTTCAGGTGGGGGCTTAAAACTTTAAAAATGTCTGATGCCATTTACTTTTGTTATGTTCAAAAACTATCAAGTACTGAGAAATTCATGTGCTGAAATATTTTGTATTTTTATATATATATATATAATTACCTGTGAAACGTTTTCACACAGCCAGAAAACTGCTTGTTGTTGCAACCAAATCTTGTGAGATTCTGTGAGAGTAGGGAGTAGCAAGATGGCGGCCAGTGACTTCAGTTTTTCGGGCAAATCAGCAATCTAGTGTATAATAGAGATCAGTGTACGGATCGGGTAGTGACAGGGTTAAATCTTGACAGGGATTCCCACAGAAAATGTGATGGTGTGCGCTGGGGGAACTGCATTTTCACACTTCACTCAGTTGGTGCAGGAAAGTCTAATTAATTAATATTTTAGGCTAAACTGTTTATTTCTTTGTTTCCTGTCAAAAGCTGCAGCATTTTGATTTAATCCATCCAAATGCAGTATTTGCAAGCAATACTCTGATTAGATGAAAGATACCTGTCTTTGATTGGCTGGTGGTGTGGACAGTTTTAGAAGTCTCAAGCGCAGAGACGGAGCCGAGCGCACAGCTGGTGTTGAGCGTGGAAGGTGCAGGTCCAGCACGAGTGCAGAGTTGCGCGTGAGCAGACACGGAGCCGAGCGCGAGGACAGTGGGTGGAGACGAGTTTTTCAGAATTGAGCGTGTGTGATATTTAAATGCTGAATACCTGTTTCACTGCGCGCTCATATTGGTGCCTGTGTGCTCAAGTCAATGGCACAAATATTATGCCATATGCTACCAGCAGCAGTCTAACCAGAGAGATCATAATGAGGTAAAACACTCTGTAGGGAATGTTGTCATGACTATGGGGGATTTTAAATGGTGTTGTGGTTAGTTGACATTAAAGTAATTTTAATCATGAGATGGGCATCTGTCCATTATTGAACTAACTTTGTCAGAGTTCCCAAGTAATGTCAAAATCAACCAATAATATTTTTGTTTTTTTTTATCTCTTAACAAAATGCCACTACCAAAGAAAAGGTTTAAACTATAGCAGGACTTTATTTTCTTAAAAAGAGTAACAGCAGTATGACGAGGACACATCTGGGATAACATGTCTGGGATTATGTGCAATAATATCAGGAGAACGATCGATACATAGGTAGTTAGGCAGTTGAAACCTTAAAAGGTGGAGAGAGTGAGGAAGCTCGGGTGAGGTCTTAAACAATTAGTGATAAACATATTATTAGGGCCAGGGGAGCTTCAGGGTGAGAGGTACATCAGTCCTCACCTCTTTTCCAGAAACGAAAAGAGGTGAGATTTGCCCTGTAATCCTCCAAGATTGTGGTGGCTTTGTTTGTTCATAGGATTAATTTATACTGAATGTGACAGGGAGCCAGTGGATTTCAGGTGTAAAGCAGATGATGTAGTGATCAAAGCTGCTGTCTTTTGTACCAGTTTGTTTATGGAGGGTTTCCCTGGGGACAGGGAGGGAAGGGAGCTGAAATTATAAAGTTGAGAGGTGAGTGGACTGTGAACCATTTTGGCTAAAGTGTGAAGGAAGAACTTGCTCGATGCTGCAAATATGAAAGTTAACCAGGTGATGTTCTGGATGTGGAAAGTGAAGGAGAGGATGGACAGGCTGTCCAGGATGACGCCAAGGCACTGAAGCTGGAAGGTGGGACAGAGATACAGGGATGGTCATTGGATATTTTAAAATGACCAGATTTGGTTTAAGTTGACTTTGCACAATAAGCAAGTGAAGTCAACTAATGTGGCATGATGTCCATGGCCCTGGGAATATATGGGCTGACTTGGAAAAAAAATTCAGTCAAACTGATTATTGCTTTAACCCATGATCTAATCAACCTTAAAGGTAGAGCTGCCAATTTTGTTCTGGACATTTCCACAAGTCCCATTTTTAAATACCTGCACATTTGTTGCAGCTGTAGTAGCAAGGCTTCGGGTGTCATAATTTTCGTCTCCTCCC
Source organism: Fundulus heteroclitus (assembly GCF_011125445.2). Lineage (NCBI taxonomy): Eukaryota > Metazoa > Chordata > Actinopteri > Cyprinodontiformes > Fundulidae > Fundulus > Fundulus heteroclitus. Next base: position 1,752,715 of record NC_046366.1, on the reverse strand, counting down.
TTAAACGAAGCAAGCCTCGACACCTGCGTTGTGGAAATGCTCCATTACACGCCCCCGCCCCAATCAATTAAGATGTAGGTTACTTTAATTTATTATTATTATAATTATTGCTGCTGTTATGATTATTATAGTTTTGTATTTATCATGAATCTTTGACAGCAGGTTTATTAGTTTCCAAGAGAACATCTTCCATATTCCATGATTTGTGCTTTCACATTGTGCTTAACTCATAGACATGTTAAAGTGGATGACTTTAAAGTTTGCCACACCAATTTCTAAAGGTGTGTTCACATTGGTGCCACAATGTTGCTTCTTTTGGTTGCTGTCGCTTACCCCACGTCACAGCCACATAACACACAAAATTTCAGCTTTTTCAACCTCAACTGTTGCTTCGCATCCATCGCAGGTGTCGTGTCGCTCTGGATTTGCTTTAATCTCCAAAATTGCCATTTTGCGTTGCTAGAATTGCCTGTGTGGCTTTGCATGGCTTTGCGTAGCGTCGCTCTGCATCACCTTGCTCCCGTGTGGCACCTGTGCATAAGGATATCATGTAAATCTGTCACTCAGCCTGCCACATTTGCACTCAATGTGAAACGCACCTTTTAGCTGCAGAAAAAATTCCAGCAGTGTCAGCCGATCTAACACTGGCTGACGGTGCTGCTGTGATCAGAGGCGGGTAGAAATTCAGTCCCACTAATAACAATAATAATAATTCAAAGGGATGTAACAAAATATAATACGAAAAACATCACAAGGAAAGCACTACACACAAACACATTAAGTGACTTAATCAATCTATTTCTATTTTTTCTTACAGAACAGGAAGACAAGGTGTATATTTATTCAAATATTAACACAGAGTTTCTCTGGAGATGTTTTCTTTTGCAATAAAAAAACGTGTTCCTTCTCCTGGTCAGCCAGTTTGGACTGACATTAATTGTAATTGATAAACCAGATTAATTATTTATACATGTAAAGTGAGACATAGCTGATAGATTGCCTTTAATGCTCTTTGTCCCCTGAAAACATCCAAAATAGAAACCTAATCTATGCCAAGTCTCGGATGGTAGGGAGTATTTGCTAACCTGCTGCAGCCATGCTGCTTGGTCAAGTGTTGTCCTTGACATGGCTGACTCTAATTATGCTGATCTTGGTCCCTCATAAAAAGGTAGGTTAATTTTGAGGCACTGGCTGCATCTTGTACAAACTTTCTCTACTACACCCATCTCTTTTTTTTAGCATCTTTATTAATTTAACCCACAATCTTTCTTCTTTTTTTTTTCAAATTTGGAAGGCTGTTCACATCTTCCCTTACAATGAAAACATCATATTGACCCAGTCTGACGTTGTATGGGACGTTGTATTTGCCCGTGCAGCAGCATGACTGAATTTTATGGGCTAGAAATGGGGGGAAAAAACAGACCACTGGCCGGTTCGGCCTGAAGGAGGAAAAAATGATTTTAAACATTTGTGCTATAATTTACATATGACCTTTCTGAGTTAAATAAAATGAATTGAAACCCTTGGTGAAAAATATTTTGTAGTGATTTATTGAGTTACATCCAGCTTTGGGCATACAGATGCATACCGCATTTTTCGGACTATAAGGCACACTTAAAATCCTTCAATCTTCTCCAAAAAAAAAAGAGCCTCATAATCCGTTGCGCCTTGTATGTGATTTAAAGTTGTGCTTACTGTCTGATTTTATGTGGTACAATACGCTCAAAAGTCTATTAAAATATGGAAGTATGACCGCTCCGCTCAATGGACATTCAGAGCATTACAGTACACTGTGCCAGTACCTGATCGGACCCCTGAACAGTCTACAAGACTGCTTGACTGTAATATCGTAACTAGAAGTGCATTCATTCAAGGCAGCCCGCACTAGCAACAATAAACCAAGTAATTTAATTCAATATGAAAGTTCAGTTTATTTTGGCCATTATGTTAGAAACAGGGCAGTGTCGTCCAACTCTGTCCTCCCAACAGAGACGTATAGCTCTCCCTCTCAGGAGAGGGCTGTGTTAAGGAGGTTCTTTTTAGCTGCCAACGATTTGTATTTCTTTCAACACATAAAAAAATATGAATGCTGTGTTTCATGTACGTAAAGCCTCTAGAAATGTGGACATAAACCAAAAATTGGAAAAAACTCATCACTTGGTGGCTAGTAAACCAAATTCAAATGTTTTCAACTTTCCTTGTGCATTTCTCTAACAATATCTGTGTTATTAGGGTATCACTATGACATCGTGGATATTTCAGATGACCGTGATGGTGCTTTCTACCTTCATTAGCAGCAGCCATAGCAAGAGGGACAAAGTGCTCTACTGTTCTGGTAAGACGCAATAATGCATCCACCACTCCCTGTGAGCTTTAGCATTTTGGTATTTAACAACTCTTATCAGGTTTGGGTTAGGTTTGCTGGTGTGCAAGAACAGGCTTGCCTTTTTTTGACCAGAAAATACAGGCCTTCTAGATAATTTCAAATGTGACAACAGCACCCCCTGTTGTTTGGTCTGTACCTGAGGTCAGTAGGATGATAAATACTATTAATATACTCCTAGAAAAAGTACCATGGACGGTTCTAGACAGGGGCAAATGTCCCTGTAGAACAGGCCCTGGCTCCTGCTATAGCCCCTGTTCTGAAAACAATACTAAATCAATTGATTATATACACTGGCACAGGAACTGTAACTGATTGGTTCCTTGGACCAACTTTTTCTTGTCTTTACAGTTTTACTTTAATAGTGATTTAAAAATTGAGTTGTTGCACTTCAGCCATATTGAGTTAGGGTCACAGTTTTCATTTGCAGGATCAGGGGTCTGAAACCTGTGCACATATTCACAAAGATTCTCAGAGTCCTCTCAGAGAGCCCAGAAAATCCTAGCGAGGAGTTTTAGCTTCAGAGTGATTCAGATGCTGCTGAGAGTTATTCTGAGGAAGGAAATGACAGAAATGTTATCTTAGAGAGGAGGGGTGGTTGACCCCATTTTTAGATGTGATGCTGTCTTTCAAGAGCTGTGATTGATTGATAGTACAAGAACCCCCCCCCCCTCACAACCACAAAAACATAAAATCCAGAAACACCCAGTCATACTAATGAAAAGTTAATGAACACATTTGACTGCGTTGAAACAACAAAACCTATAGTACATATGTAATCTGCAAATAATTGCATGAAACACTATTTTTAGGCATAACATAAGAGCTGTCCCTTCGAATACCTATTTCCGCTTCTACCCTGAAAACTCCGGCCCTTAAAGTCATGGGTATTTTTATTATAAAACAGCACATCTAAATTATAAAACAATTTTACCATTTATGTTGATGATAACAAATATTATTTATGTATTAAAATTACAATGAAAAGAGAAATGCTTGATGGGTAATCCCGTTAGGTTACATCACATTACATACGTCAAATATCAAACCAACAGCAGCAATTTGTCAAAAATACTAGCAATCAAAATGTCTAAAAGACAGTCCAATTTATTTATTTTTTGTTAACAAAAAAGGCTTATCATTTTAAGAGTAAACATCCGAGAATGGAAAGAGAGTCAGTGGCAATTAAGTTATTACGTGAGATGGTTTGAGTGGTGTAGCTGACTCCTAAGCTAACCTGGCTATCGCAGCTGGGCTTGGAGCCAACTGCAATGAACAGCCTGAGTAGGTGCATGATGTGTCACATATGGGGGAGGAGGACAAGAACTTGGGGGAGGAGAGTGAATTCAGCGAAGAAGATTCAGGTTCGAAACCGCCAAGTGCGGAATGCACAAAAATATGGACATCTGCCCAGTTTAAGGACAAGCAGGTTCACTATCCATGGGTTTTAATGGAGAAATCAGGTTTGGGATGCTCTACATGCAATGTAGCTGGGTCATTAGGACCAGATAAGACTGATGGAATGAAACTGGTAAAAGAATGGGTGTCGTGTTTAACAACTTCATCTGCTTCTGACATAAAGCAGCAGCAAGCACTCCGTAAAAAAATATTGGAACATGCTTGGACCAAGAGGCCCTTGGCAGCAAAAAACACACTTGAAAAAGTGAAAGAAAACAATTTGGGACAGGCTATCCACCTTATTTTTAACGGAAATACGGAGCCAGTGCGAGACTTCCGGCCGCTCACTGCCTGTCACTGTTAAGCTAGCTGAAAAGCGACTCATGCAGCTACTTCGTCTCAAATTAATCGTCATTATGACTTTGAGGAAGACCGGGATCGTTTGTCCGGTTAGAGGCTGTCATAATAACTGGTGTAAAAGAAAGGTTTACGTGGAGCAGGAGAGTTTTAATTATCGACCGTGAACAAGAGCTGTGGATACGAGCGCCCTACTTCCTTCACCCCCTTTAAATCTGAAGAAACCACCGAAGCGACCATATGTTTGTTCTTTTCATTTTGTGGACAAAAGACTGGCAGAAGACCACACGATGCCAGAAAAGTAAAAAGAAAAGAAAAAACAAAAACAAGGAGACAAAGAGGAGAGGAGACAGGTAAGCTAATGGATGTTTACGTTAGCTAATTAACTCTAACTCCTTAGTTGTGCCGCTCCTGATAAAACATATGCTTTCACATGAAGACAGCCGTCTTTAGCTATGTTCTCTCTGTAAATTATTATCTAGACATGTTTCATCCCTGCTAGTAGGTCTATGGGGTTCCGTTTGTAAAGTTATACAATGAAAGATTTTACAGCAAAATATATTTAGCCTGTCATATGACATAAAAGTTAGGGTCACTATTCATATTTTTGTTATTCATAAATCTATAAACAAGTCACAGTTCCAAGTTAAATATTTAAATAACAAGCTTAATATTTAGCCCCAAAGTAAATGTTTAGTTTGTAAACCAAACATTTAATTTGGAGTTAAATATTAAATTTGAAAACTAAATGCTTGGTTTGCCTCTTAATATGTAGATTACAAACTAAACAGTTAGCTGTGTAATTGAATATTTAGTTTGGAACTGTGACATTTACAAATGTATAACATGGTGAAAATCTGACTTTAAAAATTAAAACCCAAAATATTGCAGTTAGAACTTAACTGTGTGACCTTACAAATGACATCCCAGGTAATAACCCCAGGTGTTTGTAAAAACTGGAAGGAATGAGTGTGATATACAGGGGTTGGACAATGAAACTGAAACAGCTGATTTTAGACCACAATAATTTATTAGTATGGTGTAGGGCCTCCTTTTGCGGCCAATACAGCGTCAATTCGTCTTGGGAATGACATATACAAGTCCTGCACAGTGGTCAGAGGGATTTCAAGCTATTCTTCTTGCAGGATAGTGGCCAGGTCACTACATGATGCTGGTGGAGGAAAATGTTTCATGACTCGCTCCTCCAAAACACCCCAAAGTGGCTCAATAATATTTAGATCTGGTGACTGTGCAGGCCATGGGAGATGTTCAACTTCACTTTCATGTTCATCAAACCAATCTTTCACCAGTCTTGCTGTGTGTATTGGTGCATTGTCATCCTGATACACTGCACCTCCTTCAGGATACAATGTTTGAACCATTGGATGCACATAGTCCTCCAGAATGGTTCGGTAGTCCATGGCAGTGACGCGCCCATCTAGCACAAGTATGGGGCCAAGGTAATGCCATGATATGACAGCCCAAACCATCACTGATCCACCCCCAAGCTTCAGTCTGGGCATGCAACAGTCTGGGTGGTACGCTTCTTTGAGGCTTCTCCACACCGTAACTCCCGGATGTGGGGAAAACGGTAAAGGTGGACTCATCAGAGAACAATACATGTTTCAAATTGTCCACAGCCCAAGAATTGCGCTCCTTGCACGATTTGAAACCGACGTTTGGCATTGGCACGGGTGACCAAAGGTTTGGCTATAGCAGCCCAGCTGTGGATATTGACCCTGTGGAGCTCCTGACGGACAGTTTTGGTGGAAACAGGAGAGTTGAGGTGCACATTTAATTCTGCCGTGATTTGGGGAGCCGTGGTTTTATGTTTTTTGGATACAATCCGGGTTAGCACCCGAACATCCCTTTCAGACAGCTTCCTCTTGCGTCCACAGTTAATCCTGTTGGATGTGGTTTGTCCTTCTTGGTGGTTTGCTGACATTACCCTGGATACCGTGGCTCTTGATACATCACAAAGACTTGCTGTCTTGGTCACAGATGCGTCAGCAAGACGTGCACCAACAATTTGTCCTCTTTTGAACTCTGGTATGTCACCCATAATGTTGTGTGCATTGCAATATTTTGAGCAAAACTGTGCTCTTACCCTGCTAATTGGACCTTCACACTCTACTCTTATTGGTTCAATGTGCAATTAATGAAGATTGACCACCAGGCTGGTCCAATTTAGCCATGAAACCTCCCACACTAAAATGAGAGGTGTTTCAGTTTCACTGTCCAACCCCTGTGTATGTGTGTCTGTGTGTGTGTGTATATATATATATATATATATATATATATATATATATATATATATATATATATATATATATATATATATATATATATATATATATATATATATATATACTCATTATGGGTGGCCTACCAGAGTTCAAAAGAGGACAAATTGTTGGTGCATCTGTGACTAAGACAGCAAGTCTTTGTGATGTATCAAGAGCCACGGTATATGTACGGCCACAGTATATGTATACCGTGGCTCTTTATACATATATCTCATGTATAAAGCCCTTAATAACCAAGCTCCATCATATATCAGAGCTCTGATTACCCCGTATGTTCCTAACAGAACACTTCGCTCTCAGACTGCAGGTCTACTGCAGGTGAATGCAAGAGTCTTTAAAAGTAGAATGGGAGGCAGATCCTTTAGTTATCTGGCTCCTCTTCTGTGGAACCAACTCCCAGTTTTTGGTCCTGAGGCAGACACCATGTCTACTTTTTAACTAGATGGTGACGTCATCATCTCATGAGCAACGCCCCTTGCCGCTAAGGTAGGACAAACAGGTTGAGAGCGCTCGTAGCAACCAGCCATTACACGTACAACAGATACAATATGACCGACTTTTCAGCTGTTAAATTACAGCAAGAAGTCGTCCCAGGCGCCCGGTTTCCTGGTAGAACTGTCGAACAACATACAAACGTTCAGCTCAAACGATGGCTTGAGTATCGAGGGCTTAGATAGACTGGAAAACGGGCAGAGTTGACAGAACGGTAAGTCAATGTTTTTTTCCTGCTCGGCGTTCATGGCGTCATCGGCCGTTTTTTCTGTTTGTAATCACCGTCCAGGAATCGGTATATTTTGCGAATCGGTAGCTACAAAATAACTGTTTACATACCTGACGGGAGCAGGCCGGCGGGACCGCGCGCTTTGGTGGCAGAGGCAGGCAAGCGACGCCAGAGGCGCCTTCGGTGAGTGACAGGGACCCAGACCAGGGGGTTGAGCTCGGCTCGGGCGAGGCCCACGGGAGGCACCGGGCGTCGGGGGAACGGAGGGGAGAGAGGAAAGACGATACGCCCCGGCGGCCGCGCGGACCGGAACGCTCGCCTCCCCAACCCCTCTGCAAGCCGACGTCCAGGCCCCGCGGGTCAGGATGCTTTTTCGGGTTGAACTGTTATGAAGGCTGACCGCACAAGTGTACCCAGCGCACACATTTCTCCTTGGCAGTCTTGAAGAAAACATCCTTCATATGCGGCCTATCAGCGTACCTCGAGTCGCTGTTGCACGTTCCATAACAACAATGTTTAAAAACCATGGTTAGGAGATGTCTTAGACTTGGAAAAAGCAGTCGTTTTACCGAGTAAAACCAAGGGTAACTTACAGCTCTTTTACAGCGAAACAGCAGAGGACAACGCAAGTTTGTCCTACCGCGTACCACGTGATATCATCATCAGCAAATCTACTGATGATTCCACCCTGGATTACAATGATGGATATAAATATAATAAATATAGTTTTTAATCTAGTCTCTTTATTTTTTTCTGAAACTGTTGCACTAATTACCACACACCTTGAATCACTTATTCACCTCATTCAATGTCTGTGCCTCTGATCACAGTTTTTGGTAAAAAGCTGTACATAGTGTGGACTCAGGCAATGCATAGAAATTCATACATTATTTCATACAGTAATGTTAACGTATGTTGCATTTCAATGAGATTTTAATGACAGAGCCCCCTTCAGGAAACCCTGAAGATTTAAGTTACACATGTGAATTGAAGCTGTTCCTTAGATGTGTACTAAAACTAGCTCATTGTGTAAAACCACTAGTAGCAAATATTTTTTTCATTGTTTACAAAGCCGGGGCCTACCATCATGTATCATGTTTCCGTGCTTTTATTTATTTGTGCTCTGAATTTAGGTAAACTCACAAGCAACATGATTGGAAAAAGGTTGTTTTAAAAAAACACTTCTGTAGTTTGTTTTTACAAAATTAAGAGGAGATCAAAACATAATTGATTAATCTGATTTGGTATAATAAAATGGGAGATTTTATTTTTAAGCCATATCGCGCACCCATACATATGGACTGAGTGCTGTACGTTGACCTGAAAACATATCTCAAACTAAGCTAATTCCTGGGTCAAAACTTACATGATGCAGCTTTAAGCTTAATTTAACAGGAACTGCATTACATCCTATTTTTATTTGAACTGTATTTGGGTTATTGCGCATGATATTTAAGGATTAAAATTGATCTCAAAACATTTTACAGTGTATATAATTTATATAGAATATTTAGATACAATACTTGCTTACCCAAACTAAAGCTCACCTTACTAATGTTGTATTGCCTTACTACGCTGTCTCCGCTTAACCAGAATCATGAAATTGAGGCATTGGGAAGACCCTGAGTTTTCAAATATCATGAAAAACAAAAATTTATAAAAATTTTGGCATTAAAATTTCCTTGCTCCTGAGGTAAAAAATCCAAAACAATATCTTATTCCAAACAACAGATTTGCTTAAATTTTTTTTTCTTTGTAGTCGTCATTAGCTACAACTGAAACTTTGTCTCTTTTCTTTACCCTTTTTTTTTTATCCCTCCAGCATGTAAGGCAATTTTGGATGAACTGAACTACTCCATCAGTCAAGTGGATCCAAAGAAGACAATTAACGTAGGGAGCTTTAGACTCAACCCTGATGGAACCATCACAGACAAAAAGGTAGAGCCAAGCTACTGTGCATTTACATCTTTGTTTTAACAAAAATCTTTACATGTGCATTTAAAACATTTCTCTCTTCGACCCTTCGCAGAAGGCCTTGATCATGACTGTACATTGGGCTAAAATTACATTTTATCCTGCAGACTTTGTTCCCATGCAACGCAAAGCATTGTTGGAAAGTGCTATAAAAATAAAGCAGCACTCAATGAGAAATAAATATAATGAAAGCTCAACTGGACCAAAATGTTCCAAACTGAGATCTTATTCTACAGTTACCTCAAATGCTGCCTCATTAATTAATGTTATTTTATTTTTAATGAAGGCAATTGCATTTATAAAGAATACATGAAGTCATTATTGCAAAGAGCTGAGGGAATGGATGGATCAATAGTGTTATGACCCTTTTTTTTCAATTGCATTCATGATGGTAGTTTACTGAAATGAGAAATCTGTCCAACAAAAAAAAAAACCTATGTAGCAATACTAGTTGGACAAAAACGATTTCCCTGCTCCTTGCAATCATCTTAAAGCTGCATATCGCCACCTACTGTATATGGGTGAAGTAAGAAGTATGATTTTATTGTTAAATACAGTGGTGTGAAAGTAATACATTTCCCAAATAAATGGTACTCAAGTAAAGTACAAAGTTCATGTTTCAATTATAAAGCTATACTATTTTGGAAACAATTTTTTCTGAAAAGGTGTTGACACCTTTTCAGAAAAAAGTCTCAGGGGACTTGGTGGTTTTAAAGAACTTGCTGCTGGCCTAGATGAGCTTTTCCTTCTGAAAACTCATTGGGGTTATTACAATTTTAGTTTTCAGGTCGCCAAAGATGGACTCCTCCTCACCCCAGAGATGGCACCAACCTCCACCTGTTGTATTGTTTGGTCATTTAAATTGTCCTGAGCCACAGAAGCAGTCAAACCTTGATCCCATGCCCTCTGGTCTCCCTCCTTTTCAGCAGCTTTTGACCTAGTGTGAATCAGAGAGGATGGGATGTCACAGTGTAGATGCAATCAGTGTGGAGGATTTTCAGGTTTTAAGTTTGCTCTTTGGCCTTCTCACAGTAGGACTTCCTGGGGGCATGGAGCTGTTCTGTGGCACAAAAGTTAAACCTGCCTGACATAACAATGGCACATTTCAGGCATCTAAAGACATTGAACTTAGAGGGAGCGCGAGTTGATCTCATACTGACCAGTGGGAAGTCATGCATTGAGAATGAGAGGATGCACAATAGCAGGCTGACAGACTGACACATAATATCATGGACTAGAAATAGAAGGGAGGGAGAGATGGGTTTTTACATGCAATGTTAGAACCAGTTCTGTTTCTCCACACATGGTAATAATGCAACTTGTATTGCACCTCAGGTTTTATATCCTCTTTTCAAAAGGCCAGCTACCCATTCACCTCTTTTTTTTTTTTTTTTTTTTTTTGCCAGATTACGTAGCAGTTTGGTGGCAGACTTTTTCAATTTCTAAAGATAAATGTTTTGATATGTATACCCATTGCCAACAACCAAAATAACTATTTTTATCCCCAGTCTAATACCAGATTTTTTTTCTAAATGATCTGACTTCTTGCTCATCTGCTTTTCGTCCTCTGTCAAACTCCTATCACTATCATGCCCTAGGCAATAATTTAATGCTGTTCTTAAATATAGTGTGTGCTGGGAAAGTGTTTGCCCTCACAGATTTATTCTGTTCCTGTTTTTTTTTTCCACACATCAAAGTTTCAGATCATCAAACACATTTTTAATATTTGATAAGGATAACCTGGGTGTTTATTACTCTTTATCACTGATAGATAATATAAGCTTTAAATTTGAATATTTATGTTCAAAATATATTTCTTTATTCCTCCAGTCACAGCTTTCATTATTAATATTATTAATTTTATGGGTTTTCATTGGCCTGTGTGAGAAGGACAATGAAATTGAAAGGGTCCTGCCCACAGTGGCTCAGTAATGGCTCCCTGCCCAATGGGAATTGAATGGAGGATAGCATCCCTGAGAAGCCTATTCTCTGGTCAAACTGGTCACACCCTGCCCCATTCTTCAAACAACGCTGTGACTGACAGCTCCCTTTCACAGGGCTCTGGCTGCCGAGGAAGAGCCTTAATTCCAATCCATTTTGTAACATGGCTTGATAATGACTGAGACCTAAGCCCACGGGTTGAAGATGGACAAACGTGCTTCTATTGTTCAGTGGAGGAAGAGGGGTCCTTTTTTGTCTTTGTTTTGTTTAGTTTGGATGAGCTTGTGAAATTGTTTACATTTCAAACACCAAATGTATAGTAAGAAATGCTATGTCAGATGGTGGGGGGGGGGAACACACCAATGAAAGTAAAAATGTCTATTATTTTTTGTTTAATGAGGATAAATTGCAGCCTATTATAAAGCAATTGTCCTAACATTTTTCTCAAACATTAAGGCATTTAGTTTTTTTCAAACCACCAAGTCAACGACTCGATTGCTTACATTGTTGCTGACTTTGCAGCAATACCGCATACAGAGCATGCATGTAGTGACAGTGGAGAGGAAAACTCCCCTCTAACAGGAGGAAACCTCAAGCAGGACCAGGCTCAGTGTCATGTCATGACAGACTGGGTTCTTTTTAGAAGACAGAGCAGACATACACACACACACACAAAAACAGAAGCATTGTTCCAGGAGTACTTTCTATTTGACTGAGAAGTAAAAACGTAATGGATTGAATTCTATTGGGTTGTATACCAGAATGATCAGGGAATTGAGTAACTTTAAAGAAGTTGGCAACTACTGGCAAAGAAGTCAAAGAAGATAGAGAACATTGTCTCAGAACCAGATGTCGGTGGTAACTAGTTATATTTACTCAGTATCGCTACTCTTACTTGAGTAATATTTCTGGGTATTCTACCTACTGTGAGTAACTTCATGAGTAAAAAACAGATTTGTTTTAACCAAAAACACACCAGAGACAAAAACCTCAAGTTTATGTTTGTCAGAATTAGTTCTGATGAACCCAGACACAACCACACACTGAGCTTTAGTTTTAAGAGTTTTATTGAAGTTAAGATGAGTTGTGGACAGAGAACGAACCAGTCTTGACTGTGCAGACGCAGGAGGATGTAGATGGCAGGTGCTGGAGGACTGGAGAGAGCTGGAGAGCAGCAGGTGCAGCGCCGAGAACCAGCAGCACAACAGAGCGTTCTTGGAGGAGCAGGGGCTGCTGTAGAACCAGAGGTGCAGCAGAGAAAGGTCTTAGAACGCAGAGGCTGCAGTAGATCCAGCAGCGTGGCATAGAGGGAGTCCCTAGAGGCGCCTTGGAGTTGTAGGTAAGCCAGCAGTACAGCAAATAGGTTACTTGGAGCGCTGGAGCGCTTGAAGTTGCAGGTAAGCCAGCAGCACAGCAGTGTGGTACTTGAAGGCAGCAGACAGGTATGGACGTGGGAACCTCAGGCAGGGAGACGTAGGGGAACCTCTGACATACAGACATGGGTAACTTCTGACAGACAGACGTGGGAAAATCTCTGACTGACAGATCAGGCTAGGTAGAAGAATGACGACAATCCAGCAGGGAAGAGAAGACTGAAGAGGACTTTTGTAGAGGGGTGAGCAGGTGGAGCGAGTTCTGACTTGATTGGAGCCTGACAGGTGTGACTGATTGCTGTGGAGTAGAAGCTGGGTGTATGGAAGGAGGAGAGTGCTGAAAATATCCAGAGGAACCTGCCAGGCCAAAACTGTATCATGACAATGTTAAAAGTAAGATTTCTTATTTGTACACAAGCTTTGCTATTTTAATGTTATTTTCTATCTGCTGAGCTCAATGAGCCATTTAGAGGTGAAATGAACCTACGGTAAACAGTAGATATTGTTATTGGAAGTACTTTGCATTGTTCTAACATACTGTATATACATTAACTGCTGTGTGTATTGCTTTCAAGTTTAATATAGAACATTTTATTTAAAAGTGTTTTCGTTTGTCTTTAATTTTTACATAACCTTATATTTTTGTCTGTCCGATTACATAATTTTAAAATGGTAAATCATCAGCTGTTATTAGTCTCTCAGTACTTGAGTCACCTTCGTACTGAATACTTTTAAACCCTTGAGTAATTTCTTGGCTAACGACTTTTTTCTTTTACTTGAGTAAAATATGTTGAAGTAGTGCTACTCTTGAGTACAATCTTTGGCTACTCAACCCACCTCTGCTCAGAACCATGACTAAAATATCTAGAACCTAAAAACCCACACACTCAACTGAGATTGCCACATTTGTTGCTGGAACAACTTAAACAATCTATAAACGATAAAATGTTTAACCTTCTATTGTGGAGGGATGTTCTTAAAGTCAATGATTCTAGCAAACCTGTCTTATGGAGCTACTGTTGGGCCAGGCTCACCTAACCACTGGGAAGTCTTTACATTACGTTCATACTGAGCCTGGTTCTGTTGGAGGTTTTACCTTCCCGTTAAAGGGGAGTTTTTCTTTGCTAGCTCAGTATGAGGGATTGCTGCAAAGCCATGGACAATGCAGACGACTCTCCCTGTGGCTCTACGCTTATCCAGGAGGAGTGAATGCGTCGTGTCAAGACTTTGATGCAATCAACTGGGTTCCCTTATATAGGATATATTTGACCAATCTGTATAATCTGATTGAATTTGACTTTGGAAAGTCCCTTCAAATGACATGTTTCGTGAATTGAAACATGTGAATTGAATTAAGCCCTTGAAGGTTTTACACCAAAACCCAATCAGATGTCATCACTGTAATATTTTAACTAAGTTCCGTATTTTAGATTTTATCAATTTAAGCATTTTAAAACTGATGTTCAAATCTCTTAATGGACTATCAATAAACTGCAGGGCTATAGCAGATCGACCAGGGCAGGCTCAGATGGCAAATATAAGGTTCCTTTCAGTCAAGCTTATTTTGCTGAAAGTACTCTCTCTGTGAGACGTACTAGACTTTGGAACTCACTCCCTATCAGTTTAAAGTCTCTAACCAGATTCAGCATTTTTTTTAAATTGTACCAAATCTGGGCTGTGCCAAAACCAGCATTGCAGCAAAGTAGCATGATTTCAGCCCTCTGCTGTATTTGTCTGTATCTAAATATGTTGTTTTTATCACCGTCAACCATTTGGTCATTGTTATATAGTTCTTATATACAGAAGAACATGAAGGTTAGACAGACGTTTGTCAGAGAATCTAGATAAAGACCAGGACTTCTGGACTCATTATTTCGAGAGATGAGTTTAAAATGGAAATATTTGGATGCCAGAACAGAAAACAAGTCTGGCATGAATCAAATATATTGTTCTAGGAGAATAATGTCATACTAACTGTGAAGCTTAGAGCTGGAAGTATCATGTATGGGGATGTTTTTCTGCAGCAGGACTCTGCCACTAGTTATGTGGTTGGATGTTCTAACCCCCCCCCCCCCCCCCCCCCCCCCCCCCCCCGCCTCCAGAATATGTATTTTTATTATGTTTTGTCTAATGAGTTAAAATAAGTTCGTTTTTGGTGTTTCCCATTAAGTAAATAACTTCCCCATAGATAGATAGAAGTTTAGTTTATGTTAATATTTCTTTTGAAAGAATTAGAAATAAGGTTCAGATTTTTGCGTAATAATGGAAATTTTAAAATATGTATGCATTCAATGTAAATGAAAAATAAATGTAATGAGAAGAAATGAAAGAATGGTCTCTAAATCATTTCGGTCTCTAAAGACGTGCTGATGAATCTCAACTCTGTAACAGATAAAATGTGAAACACAATGTAAAAAGAATAATTTTTTAAAATATGAATGTAATCTAGTTAGATATAACTATAACATTCATTTATATGCTAGAATATGACATAGAACAAAACTATTACAATGTTCTATAATGTCTTTTTTTGCACCCATTTTTAGCAAGTTGCCTCAATCTGCTGTACAGAAACATATTTTGAGATGAAAACTGTTATAGTCTAGTTCTATCTAGGTATAACTGTCCAAAATAGTACAGTAAAAATAATCCAGGAAACATCCAAACTTCAGTTTACTAAAAGCTGTCAAAGTAATCCCAAGAAGATTTGATTGATGGGTAAATCTCATAATTTAGTCAGCATCCCATCATTGGTCAACAGCCTGTTCAACCTTTGAACCTGAGCTGAATTACCTTCCTCCTCAGCTCGTCACTGCTGAGCTCAAGCTTTGCAGTTGCCCATAAAGGCAGAGGTATTGCTGATAGCTTAGATCCAATTTTCTTTTAGCATTGGGTCAGGATCATTGATAGGCAGACTTCTGTGTTATGAGTAAACATTGTCTGAATGTAATATTCAGAAAACAAATGAAGGCTCCATTAAATCATTTGACATTGTTGCAGAACACAGAGACTCTTCCCATTCGGACTCCTGGATGCCTTCCAACACCCCCACCCTCAACTATTTATACCTTTGATCAGCAGAGGATGGAAAGGAGGTGATGAATGAAAAGACACAACAGAAGCAAAGCGGGGGCAATAGAGATAGGCTGTTTACCCTGCACTTGGCTACTGGTGAGCTTGCCTGCCACCTCCTCCTTCACCAATTCCCCCTTCCCCCATTTTTGAACCTAGTTGGAGGTGTAAAATAGCACCGACCTACCCCCTCTTATTTGCCCTTTTCTGTGCCTTCTTCTTGCCCCCTCACCTCCCGGGTGTCACCCTGTCACGTCATATACTTCCGGAGATGCTGGGATTTGGGCACCTCACCTATTTTGACCTGTCTAGACAACACTGCCTCTCCTTTTTATTCCAACAGAGCAGTGGAGGAAGAGAACTGTGGTGGAGATGTGGGGAGGCAGGTTAAAAGTCAGAGTTGCAGGGGACGTTTGTTACCATGCAACTAATAAAACAGAGCGGAAGCAAGAGGTCACGCTGATGACCCACCCAAAGCCCTGTGGTGTTGCTCTGCTGACTTTGGGTCAACCCAGACCCAAGCTACAACTACCAATATATGGCTACTTTTTTCCTTCAACATAAGCCAGCACTTTATGCTGCTCGTTATGCGCCTTGTTTATTTTCAGTTTGTGCCACATCGTTTATACATTTAGGTAAATCTAGAACCCTTGAAAATCTTGGGGGCCATTTGTGGCCCTCAGAATTATTTTGTGTGACACCCAATTTCAATTCAAGAATGGTACAAATTTCACAGACAGTGATATTTGATAAGTTGCAGCAAGCATTTTTGAATGGGTGACGCAAATCCTTTGTCTCAAAGTGACTCAAAAACATCTAACAAAAGGTCTTATATGTCTTTCTAGTAAAGTGTGAGAGCATTTTTATATTTCGGATCTAAAATGAATTACTTATCCATTTTCTACTAAAATCCAACAATTTTGTTTATTAAAACATTCAATGTTTTGTTCATTGTTGAGCATCTAAAAGTAAAGGGAAATCACAATGAAAATATTTTGTTTTTATTTAAAAATCGAATATTTCTGGCCTGCAAGGGGGGTTCCGTATGGTATAACATTTGGACACCACTGATGCCACATAACAGATAACTGCACAACAAAAATAGTCAGCCAAAACCAGGAAACAACTCTCATGTGCTCTCAATTTATTCCTCCTTTTATTGTGACTAGGTCCCATTTGCTCGCTCTGAAACACACCTCAGTGAGCTCCTGGACGGGGTGTGCAACAGCATGAGCGACTATGCTCTGTACGTGGACCCGGATACCCAACACAGGCAGTACAGGAGATTTGCTCCAAGAAGCAGTGGATCCTCGGAAGACTTTCCAGACTTTAAAAACTTCCAGTTCGATGGACCCGAGGCATCCAATAACCTGAAATTTGCAGTGAGTACACAACAGCATCATTGTACAGTTGAAAAACGAGATGTGACATATATGATGGTTTTATTCAAGGAAATTGGAGTCATTTGCTGAGTAGGTTCTGGTTTATCTGTTAGGTGAAAGATTTACCCGCTGCTGTTTGATTTGTGACATATCTCTCTGAACTGATTTAAACTTGAAGGTGTTGATGGTTCTGCTCCTCTTTGTCTCAGTTGATCCACAGAGGAGGCAGGAAGTTCTATAAAGTTCTAAGCTAACGTTTCATAATGTTAGAAAATCACCTGCCATACTTTTTTGAATAACTTGTTAGTCAGATTTGCTGTAAGTTTATTCACATATAGAAAATAATTGTATTTATTTTCAATTTACTTTAAATGATCTAAACAAAGAAGGCATTTAAACATTTTTTTAATGTTTTTCAATGGCTGGGCCTGACACCTACAGTTTAACTAGAAAAAAAGTGATATACTGTGCTCTAATAGTGAAACTATCTGTAGATGCTATCCATAAGCATGTTTTGTGGAGTTTTGGCAGAATATATTCATTACAATTGTTATTAGATAATTATTTCACAAATAATGTCAGAAATAAAACAAGTTTACCAACATTTAGCTCCACCAATGGCAACGCATTGCAACATTTTCAAATACATCACCTCAACTGTAGAACAGTGATGTGTTAATTTTACTAGTAAAGTGAGGACTTTGATGTCAAGTGAGGACCTTTTTTTGGTTCTCACTTTTTTGGTAGGCTAGGGGTTAGGTTTAAGACTAAGATGTCAATTAAGTTTAGGGTAAGGGTTAGGGTTATGCTTAAGTCAGAAAACGGTTGAAAATGAATGTAAGCCAAGGCACGGTCCTGACTTTGTATTTTAAACAAGTGTGTGTGTGTGTTTGTCCACCTTGATGCCATAAAAAGTACCTCTGAACTCATGAGGTTGTGAGAAAACTTCCCAAGCTTTTCCACTTGCATCCACATTGTGGAGCAGACAACTGGTTCTGTTGTCACCCTACAGGGTGCTGCATCTTACTCCTTGTATATACTTAGGCAGGTATTTATAAATATGAATATCTCCCCCATATAATTTAAAAAAATACCGTGCACACAGGGTCATTTTTTAGAAAACCTTTTATCCACACAAACCTGTGTAAATTCACCATTGACCATTTTTTTAAAAATGGCAGACACATGGGGTCTGTCAGCCAGACAGAGTCCTTCAAAATAAAGGCTATGTTAAACGGCATTGTGCCTGTGTAAAACAGCTGACTTTCAAGCGCTTCTTCTCCTTTGCACATAAACATATTAGAGCAGTTGGGCTTGAAAAAACAAAATAAAAAGCCTCTGAACAAGCTGTAATGTTCCATGTATGCTTTTACTTTGAAGTCTTGATACCGAGGCAAAGACAGTAAATGCTGTGCCATGCCGAGAAATAAACTACCAGAGATGCGTAGATTAGTGAACTTGTCCAGTTTAACATTGATTAGACACATATTGTTAACAGTGAATCACAACAAAATAGAAATCAGCTCCTCTCTGTCAGCATTATTTTTTTTACTCCACTATATGGCCAAGTCTATAACAATGGCCGCATGTCAACGCTGTGATGCACCAGACTCTAAAACTCCTTCTGGTGTTGTACACATGCAGGCTCAAAGACATAGTTTTTAGAAATCTCCACTTTGGCTGGAGTTTTCTGTTTTGGGCAAGTAAAATGCCGTTTCTGTGGATGAAAGGCATAACTGCATAAAAATTTATCCATTTACACAGACGAGGTTTTAGTCCTTGACCCACAAGTGTTCTGTTTATTGTGCTCTGTTAATGTTTTTAGGTTTTTATCTCTGTTTTGTCCTTTATTTGTTTTGCAGCACATGGTCAACCATGTGTAGTTGAGTTATGCGTATATTCTGTTTTGTGCAGACCTGCTATAAGCAAGGATTTTATTCTTTTCAGTTAAAAAGTGTAAACATGAGTGTCGGGCAAAAAACGTGTATCTCCATTTTCAGTTAGAATCAGCTCTGTTGCTTACCCCCCATACCTTTGTGTGGTTTTAGTGATTGATATGCAACTTTTCAGGAAATAAAAAATGCATGTATGCTTTTAAATACTTTTCATTGGATGTTTGTTGACAAGCTTTCTGATTGCAACGATGTGTAAAATAAGCCATTGGGATGAGGTCAACAGTGTACTATTGAACCAAGTGTTCTGTTTATTTATTTATTTTTATTTAATCAAGCTCAGTAAAGTTGACACCAAGCACATGAAGAATAGAAAAAAGTATGTCATCATGCCTTTTATCTATCACTAGGACTGTGTTTCGATTGACCAAAAGGATTCTGTTCTAATCCACAAAGAAAACTCTGAACTAAGACAAGTACAGTGCATTCATACTGTCATGGTGACTGACCACATTGTCACCAAATGCTTAAATTGCTGAACAGATTGGGAGACAGACAGGCAACATGGCCGCCGCCCTGTACTGTCATACTCTCCATTGTGCATAAAGGCCTATTTAAGTGTGTGTGTGTGTGTGTGTGTGTGTGTGTGTGTGTGTGTGTGTGTGTGTGTAAGTGATCAAGAACCTTTTTTGCTCATTTTACTATTAAAGCGAGGACTTTGTTGTAAAATGAGGACCGAAAAAGGTCCTCACTTTTTTCTGAGCCATTGGTTAGGTTTAGGACTAAGGTGTGAATTAGATTTAGATTTAGGTTAGGTGTAAACTGATAAAGGTTAGGGCGAGGTTCTGGGTTAGGCCATAGCAAGGCTTGAAAATGAATGGAAGTCTATGGTAGCCAAGGAACGGTCCTCACTATGCACATTACGTGTGTGTGTGTGTGTGTGTGTGTGTGTGTGTGTGTGTGTGTGTGTGTGTGTTTGCTTGCCTGGCAGATCTAGTTCAGCTCAGTATCTCCCTGAATGCTGAAGCATATCTCCCCTCTGTGTGTTTCTCTTGGCAGTGTGAAACACTGGTGGAGGAGCTGGAGGACGACATCATCTCTTTACTCGGCCAGGATGAACAAAATGTGCAGGAGGAGTTATGTTACAGAGTCTCAGGTAGCTCATATTTTCTTTATTCGTGTTACTGTTCTCCCTTTGCCCTTTGTGTGAAGTGGAACCTTTTTAGAATAGTGTTGGAGATTCCAGATCTTGGTCTGATTCAATGCAATGGCAAATTGATTCAAATTATTTTTTTCTATTTTTTTCTGCTTGTTTACATTTACTGCATTTTTAGTGTCAGGGTTTTCTCTAGGCTTTTCAATAAAGGGGAGATATCATGCTTTTCAGTTCTTCCTTTTCACTTTGAAAGCATTCAGTTGTGGTCTATTTAAAGTTGAACTGTGATGCATTGTCTGAATTCCTTGTTATTTTTCCCCCATTTTTTTTACCCTTTTATTTTTCCCCTTTTTACCCCTGTTCAGAGGTGCGTCTGAGAGCAACTCATTTTGGTACAAAATTTTTTTTTAAGCCAAACATATTTTCCAGGGAAGAAAAACTCTTTTTCAACTTAAAAAGAATAAAAAATTAAACTCCCCAATGTATGTTAGAAGTAGTAAAGAAAATGGCAGAGAAGAAGATAGACACCTCATCATAAAGCCTGCAAGTGAAGTTGAAAGGAAAATGTTGACATTAAATCCTTAAAGAGAAACCATAACATGGAGAGAAAAAAAAGTTGAGCTGACAAAGATACAGCTGTCTGGAGTCAGGTTGAGGTGTCCGAACTTGGGAGCACCAAACCAGCTGGTGGCCTCATCCTGTTGGGCGGTGTTACCGCCAGTTTTACCAGCACATGACACAGTGTGGATAAAATAATGAACAAGTATCTCCAAATATTTACCTTTTGGTTTGAGGTAAATTTAGATGGTTACAACTTGGACATAATTATGTGTTCCAACAAAGCTAGGATGCCAAGCACAGGCAACCAGACTGAGGGACCATCGATACATAAAGCATCTAGTTAAAGTGCAAGTTACTAAGGGACAGTTAACCAGGTACACAATGTTGATAAAATGATTGAATTCAAGAGTTCCAACACCTTCCATGGTTACAGGTGTATAACATAAGAAGGCCCTTGGCATGCAGACTGCTTATACAAACATTTGTGAGAAAAATGGGTGGTCTCAAGTACTCTGTGAGTTTCATATTTGAAAGCAAATTGATTGGGAACACCAACTCAACAAGGAGGCAGGCTGCATAGCAGGATTGGTGAATGCTGATGTGGGTAGTCGATTTATGTGCTATTATGCACTGCTTTAAGTTATTCAGTGTTTAAGAAATAACTCTGTCTGTTAGGTGTTGTCCGGTGAATATCAGTCCAAACAACTGATATCAGGACAATAGTTAAAAGAATGCCCGTGTTTGAATCACCCTTTCAACATCAACCTCTACACACATATGGAATAAATGTGTGACAACATCTCTTCAAGTTCAAGAATTTATTAAGAGAAATAAAGTGAACATCCAGAAAACACCACTATAGATTGCCTTTTATCTGAATTAACACAATGTTTCAATCAACAAATCCTCACTAACAGGCTAGTGAAACTTAGCTTCTTTTTATCTTGTTTTTGCTTAGTAGTTTAGTTAAGGAACTATGTATACTTCAGAATGATTCAGTGAATCCTGGTTCACTGCAGGTCCAAGTTAGAAATCTAAACTCCCTCTTAAAGAATAAGATCAAATTAGCTTAATTAATTTAGAACAACATTTGATTTGTGTTTCAACCCATTCATAATGCAAATACTGAGTTAAACAAAACATTATTTGAGAAAATACAATTTTGAATGATTTGCTCAGTGATATTCAGTACCTTTTAAGACACTTTTATTAATTCAATTATTCCTCCAGGAAGCTAGGGGCACTGTAGCAATCAATGGCTTGATGTGACAACAGAAACATTAATATCCCATCAGCGTATAAAACCCTTCTGGAAATGAAGTTTTTCAAAGCCTTAAAAACACACTGGAACCACATCAGCAAAGCATAGTTTCTAAGCTGCTAGCGGAAGCTATCGTGTTAGCGTGGCCAAGCTTTGAAAACAGTGAAACATTAAGTAAACCATTCTAAACTTTCCCTGTTTATTTCTCTGCCAAACCTCTCCCGTTGACTCTGGTTGTGGCTACGGGACGTCTGGTTGCAGTGAATTACTACAAGGCAAAGCTGGTTATCTCAGTAGCGAGCAGGTGGCTAGCTCAAAAAGGGAAAACAGACGTCGTTTGGGAAGCCAGACCTGGCTGGCGAGCTGTACACAGCTCCAAGGAAGGGGTGCGCTTGGCCTGCGAAGGGGGTCGTAGCATGGGCTCTCTGCATGGCCTTTCCAGTGTTAGGCACCTCCGCATAGCCTTGCCCGGTGTGGTTTCACAGCTTTCCTGCAACAGCTGAGTAAAATCTCATTGCTGGTTTTGGCATAGATGGATTATTTACTCTGGTGTCTGATTACGCAGAAGATAGGCTACAGACTTAGCTTCAATCCAGCCTGCAGTATGTGGCGGTTCTCGTTGGATCCTCCGCTCTGCAGAGGGAGATGGGTGTTCTCCCTAACGCTGCTAGGGCATGGGGCCAAAAGAGGGCGATTAAACAGGGAAGCAAGTCTATATACAGTGAGCCCCCCTGCTGTGAGGGGCAATCCCTAAGTGCATGTAAAAGTCTCATGTGTCACGTAGCTTTCAACTCAGTCTGATGTATCCCACATGGTGATTGCACAACATCCCCCAGGAGCTCCAGATGTCATGCTGGTTTCAGATTCAGAGCTTTACGGGAAGTCCAAGCAGCTACATCCAAACCTTATCTCATTAAGCAGAATTCAAAAGACTTTGGTTGCAGTGCTGTACAGCACATCCCCACTGGACTCTAGAGCAGTGGAGATGTGGTCTCTGGTAAGATGAATCCTGCCTCTCTGACTGGAGAACTGCTCTTGTCTCACGGCCTTGAGTCAAATGTGAAATTAGGTGGAGATGGGATAATGGTGTGGTCATGTTTTTCTTGAGTGCCGATAAATCTTTAACCGTATCTTTGCAGTTTCACAAAACACTTGTTTGCAACTTTAAGGTTTTACTTTTGGAAGGCTGTTGGGTGTAATTTATTTAAAGGAGCAATAAGTGAAATTTTATTGTTTTAGATAGAACTAAAAAATAGTGATGTGAAGAACTAACGCTAATATTTCAGATGGACTATGGTATGACATCACACCGCATCTCTCTGCTGTTCTCCAGTCTCTTGTTTACATAGCCGGGCAGGCTGCGCGTGCATATATGTGCATGTAAACAACTGCCACTCAGGGTTTAGCCCCTCCCTGCCTTAAAATACCACTATCAGAGCAGCGCAGCGCAGCATTGGAGCAACATGGCAGAGAGCACCCCCAGCAGATAAAAATCTTCTCTTGCTAACAGCATTATAAAGTTACTAACTTCTCCACTAGAAATTTTCCTCTGAAAGGTGATGCTGTTTTGCTGTGTTTTTATCATTTACAAATATGTGCATTGGAGGCCACGCATGACAAGGGAAAGGAGGGGACGGGTGTCAGCTATAATGAAGGTAGAGAGAGGCCCGGCTTGTCATACATGTTGTTTTGGTCTACAGACTCAAGCACCATCTAGTGGTGAAATATCACTTCTTGCTCCTTTAACTTTTTAAACCCACCTGGCCCAATCTCACCTATTTATCACGCTTTAAAAGTAGATTAGAACTTGTCACATTTATTTCTTTCCTAAATACCTCTAAAGAGGAGGCTTAAATGTTTAGAAAATTCAATTCAATTGAATTTTATTTATATAGCGCCAATTCATGAAACATGCCATCTCAAGGCACTCCTCCTGAAGAAGCGTAGAGCCACACTCTACGCCACAGCGTAGAGAGTCGTCTGCATTGTACATGGCTTTGCAGCAATCCCTCATACTGAGCAAGCATGAAGCGACAGTGGGAAAAAAACACCTCATTAACGGGAAGAAAAAACCTCCATCAGAACCAGAACCAGGCTCAGTATGCACAGTCATCTGCCTCGACCGACTGGGGGTTACAGAAGACAGAGCAGAGACACAACAAGAGAGACAAAAAAGCACAGAAGCACACATTGATCTAGTAATCTGTTCTACATTAGATGGTAATAGCAGGTGATCTGTCTTCCCTGGATGATGTCACAGCTAACAGAACGCCAGACCAGGTGTACCTACTATGAAGAAAAAAGAGAGAGAAGAAAAAGTTAAAAGCTGAAATGACGACAAGCAAGGCAAAACTGGAGAACAGTAGAACTCAGTAGAGTGAGAAAAATAGGCCCTGATGTCCTCCAGTAGCCTAAGCCTATAGCAGCATAACTATAGAGATAGCTCAGGGTAACATGAGCTACTCTAACTATAAGCTTTGTCAAAAAGGAAAGTTTTAAGATTAGTCTTAAAAGTAGACAGGGTGTCTGCCTCACGGACCAAAACTGGGAGTTGGTTCCACAGGAGAGGAGCCTGATAGCTAAAGGATCTGCCTCCCATTCTACTTTTAGAGACTCTAGGAACCACCAGCAGACCTGCAGTCTGAGAGCGAAGTGCTCTGTTAGGAACATAAGGGGTAATCAGAGCTCTGATATATGATGGAGCTTGATTATTAAGGGCTTTATACGTTACAAGAAGAATTTTAAATTCTATTCATGATTCAGCAATGGGAAGCATATATACAGTAAAGAGAAGTGGCCCAAGGACTGAACCCTGTGGTACTCCACAAGTGACCCTAGAGTTTGAAGATTTATTATTAACATGAACAAACTGGAATCTGTTTGACAGATGAGATTTAAACCAGTCTAATGCATTCCCCTTAATTCATGTAGTTTCGCAGTGTTTATTTTGAAAAATATTTAGGCGAAGCTCAGAAAATTGGATTTTTCCTTGGTTTAATCACGTACAAATCAGATATAGTGACATTTGCAATAATTGTTCCCCTTGCAAAATATTCGTTAATGCCTTAGTGTCCCACAAATACTAATATTTATATTTAAATTTTATAACTTTTGAGCTGTACTTGATTTCTATCAGATATGTAATTTCAGGTCAAAATTGCTCCTAAAACCCTCTTGGCTTAAAGGGTTAAAGGAGACATAAGCTAAATTACACCACTAGATAGAGTGTTGAGCTCTGTCTATAGATCAAAACAAGAAATTTGGTGAGCCACACCTCTACTTGACTCACAAAACAGTAAGGCATGGCCCATTGCTGGTCAAACTCCAACAACTAACCCACTTGCCGCAATTGTAGCATTAAATTGAATTGAATCAATATAGTAACACAAGTCTAACAATACTGTAACACCAACAAAAACAAACATTTGACTTAATCCTGTTACTCACCATTCTGGAGGGGAAGAGCTAGCTCGGAGTCAAACTGAAGCCACTTATGCTCTCAAAATGCTCTCCACCTTGGAAACACGACGCCAATGTTAATCCTCGTCTCTTTCCTTATCTGATAACCTTTTTGACAAACACTGTTGTTTTTTTGTGGTATTAATGGGTTCAAGTGGATTCTCAGATAATGTAGCTTAATCTACTGACAAGGCAACTAATTGTGTATTTAGGCCTGCTTGCAAAACTTGTTTCAGAAAGCTAACAGCACATCACCCTGTACTACACACAATCTCCACAGTGAAAACTTTACAGAGTAAGCAAAAAAAATTGGATGTGTGGATGTCTTTTAAATTAATGGTCGTATTTACAATATGTAAAATCTTGACTCTTTTTAATAAAGCCAGTTTCTGTGTGTTGTCTTGTTCCTTGAATTTTAAAAATCTTTTTACATCTCATCAAATATTGCATCCTGTCCAAATTGATCTAATGGAAAGCCATATTTTTTTGTATTTCTCCATCATTTAGCTGAACATACACTTCTCTTTTTTCTTCTTTTTGTGCAGATTACTGTGAAGAGAACAGTCAGCCAAACGACGAGCTGTAGTGGTTGATATTTTCCTTGACCTTGGTGGGACCAGTTTTTTCCGAGATCAGTCTGAAAGCCTGATCATTTTAACAACTAACTTTTGAAAACAAATAAAAGATTGGATTTTGAAAAACTATGTTTTGTCTCTCCTTGCACACGTTGATCAGTGATGTCACTGAAGGATAATGTCAACCTTTGTCCTCTTTTAGTCAGATCTACACACACACACACACACACACTCACACACATCAACATCAAATATTGGCTGGTTTGTAGAATTCAGACTTCAACAGTTGGTGTCTTTACATAGCTGCACGACATGTTCAAATCACCAGATTACTAGTATAGATAAAAAGTATTTTTTATTGCTTACACTGTAGGGACCTTTTCAGGAGCCAGGGTAGTTTTTTGGGGGATGTTATTTCCTTTTCTTGCATTTCCATTGGTGTAACCAAGGGTAACAAAATCGATTAGAAATCTACCCTGTTAACAGTCCTGCTAGAGAGGTATGCCTTTTTTGATGGACCCAGAACTATAGATGGGAAGGCGCTAAACATTTCTCATTGTATGAATGGTTCCAGGATTAGTTTTATTTCACTGATTTATTCTCATTCTGGACTGTTCTGTTGAACAGATTTGTACCCAGACAGCAGTGGAGAAGGACCTGCTTGGATTCAGGGACCAGTATCAACATACACTGCTCAGCTTCTCAGTGAATGGAATATTAAAATGTTCACAAAATCAGCCTTGGTAGTTAAAATGTATTGAGAAATTAAGATCCAGAAAAAAAGACGATCAGGAACCCATAATGGAAACCCGCCTTCAGAGACATTTTAAAGATATTAAAAAACACAAAAAATGTGCCTATTCATTTCTTTTCAGTACATCGGTGTTTGTCTGTATAATGGCACAATTGTGTTGCGATGCAAGTGTAGATTTGGCTTTCATATTTAAAATCTTGATATTTCTTTTAGCTTCCAAATGTTCAAAAACACAACAGAAAAGCTCAAATTGTGCGGCAAAGATTCTCAATGGTTGGGTTGTTATTAATTAGATGTTGTGTCTCACACAGTCTTGTGGTTGTAAAAGCTGTGCACACACTGACAAAACGTTACCTGGGCTGGAAGCGGCATGTTGGTTATTGGTTAGTCGATGCGTTAAAATGCCACAGCAAAGTTTGTGCGCAGTAATAAAGTACATCATATTAGACTTGTTGGTGAAAAACATTTTAGCAAAGATTAGGTTCTAGAGTCCAGAGGAAGGTTCTCTGAGAGGTAGTAGATAGGATACTTAATACACTAGTCCTCATCGCAGGAAATACAAAGTCGTCTGAGACAAACTCAGTCAAACTGTAAGTCTTCCCAGTGGTGAATTAACTTAAAAACCGTGATTTAAAAAGCTAAAGTGCTGGCAGTATTTAGTTGAACCTAATTTCTGCTCCGGTTAGCACCTGCTGTGTTACTCTTGCCAGCTCATTTCACCTGCCAACTGTCGCATAACCAGTCTGCGTTTTACAGGTGAGACTTTGGTAGCAGTAGTTTTGTCAGTTGGTTTTCTCTCTTCTTCTATCCTAAGGAATCAAAAGGTATTTTTGCTTGGAAAGAAATGTCAAATGCTTTCTTTCTTGTTTGTCTCTGACAACAATAAACAAAACCATCTTGCTACAGCTAATTGTAGGGTGTTCAAACAGATAACGAGATCCATAGACATCACTAGATGGGTTGAACTAAGGGGACAAAAGTAAAGATTCTCGTTAAATATCGCATCATTTTAGCAAGAAAACATTTTGTTCAGAAATTCCTTTGTTCATTTTGATGGACTGGCTTACTACTGCTGTCGCCATAGCAAAAACTGTTGGTCCAATCTCTTAGCTTTGGGTTGTTGTTTCTCTTGAAACCGATCTTTGAATTGCTCCATAACTCTGTTACAACAGAAGTGTTTTTAATGAAGAGACTGTGGTGGATGAGAATATATCCATGATATCTTCACCTATTTATTTTCATAAAGCTTGCAACCATGATTCCTGCAAGCTGCACAGTGGATCTTTAGAAAAACAAAGAGTACTCACTCTGACATTTTTACAAGATTTAAACAAACATCCGTTTGATATATTCCTTTTAAAAAAGGGATTTCTGTCAGTTTTCTCTTTTAAACAATAGACTGTAGCTATTCAAAAGAAGATGCCATCATACTGTGCCTCAGAAAAGTAAGTACACCTTGGATTTTTATAAATTATATATTTTTCATGAGACAACACGGAAGAAATACTTGATTCAGTTGTGGTCTACATAAAGTGGAACTGCAATGCTTTGGTTTGAATTCCTCATAAATTTTCCCCCATGGTCCCTGTTTTTATCTCTGCCCTGTTCTGAGATGCCTCTGGGAGCAACTCGTTTTGGTGCTGTCTCTTTAAATCAAAAAGAGGCACTTTACACTCTCCCCCTTCCAGGTTGTAGAGCATCCATCCATCCATTTTCCAACACGCTTATCCCTATTGAGGTCGCGAGGGATGCTGGTGCCCATCTCCAGTTGTCAATGGGCAAGAGGCGGGGTACACCTTGGACAGGTTGCCAGTCCATCGCAGGGTTGTAGAGCAATGGTCCTCAATTCCAGTCCTCAAGGCCCGGTGTTGTGTAGTTATTAGATGCAGGGTTCCCATGGGTCCTAGAAATCCTTGAAAGTTTGTGAATCTGAAAAAATAGATTCAAGGCCCTTGAAAGTTCTTGAAAACAGCCAAAAAAAAAAAACACCTTGTCCTTAAAAGTCCTTGAATTGTTTTTGTGGGGTTGATAGTTCATACGAATGACGACTCGTGTCATTATTTTACTACCACACAATCTTTTAAAATTGTGTTGATTCCGCAGACTTTTAATTTGCAAAAGTACGTTCGCTCTTCTTCGTTAGTTGGTAGCCTACGGTTTAGGCCTACGTGCGTCCAATAGGTTACATTTACGCAGTGTTGCCAACTCAGCGACTTTGTCGCTATATTTAGCGACTTTTCAGACCCCTCCAGCGACTCTTTTTCAAAAAAGCGACTAGCGACAAATCTAGCGACTTTTGGAGACTCTTACGTGAAAGCACGTATTGTTCATACTCTTGTCCTCCAGCGGCAGGTGATGCCGTGGGGCGCCTCCCCCGTCCCAACCCCGTTCTCCTGCTACCGCAGGAGTCCCTCTCAGCGCTGCAGTCAGAGCCACAGCATGTTAACCCTCAGCGTCCAGACTGCAAATGAAGCGCGCATGCGCCGGGATTGATGGCGCAGTTTGATCATAAATAACTGAATTTGAAATATTTTATGTTAAATAAATAACGGCATTTGATTCACACAGCCACATGTTCATGTTTAACGTGATTTGTAGGCTTCTTAGTGGACCACAAGAGAAAAAAGAAAATGTAAAAAAAAAAGTTGAAAAGAAAAAGTTTGTAACTCCGCCATAGTGTCTCTTTATGGTTAATTTTGCTGGTCTCAAACCCGGGTAAAGGAGGAGGGTTAGTAAAATGCACTGAAATTGTGTCTTTAACAAAGGTAACAAAAGCCTGAGAATGATTCAAATATATCTGTGAGCAGCTTTCTGGCAACCGTGGTACTTTAAACAGAAGTCAAAAAACTAGCTTAATCAAAGATGAAAGTAAGTGAAACAAATTGATATAATTCTGAACATCTCAATGCTGCACTTTTTTCCATAAAATTCCATTAAACGGTAGGCTAATGTACATCTTATATGTAATGTAGTATGGCATAGCCATGTACTGTGGATATAAATGTAGGCTATGAATATGATCAATATCAATGTAGGCTATAAATAAAGTCCACTTTCTTGCATTGCTTCTGACCCAACAACTTCTATGCCGTTTAGTCTTTTATTGAATTTGCATTGTATTAAAATATGATAACCTATTCAGCGGTCACAGTAGGTAAATGCCGCCACGTGTGGTCCTTGAATTTGAGGAAATTGGTCCTGGAAAGTCCTTGAAAGGTCCTTGAATTTGATGTTCACCAAGGTGTGGGAACCCTGTAGATGTGTCCCTGGTCCAACACAACTGAATCAAATAGCTGAATTACTTCCTCTGTCTGCAGCCAATTTTTTCCAGAGTCTTGCTAATGACCTGATTTTTTGACTCAGGTGTGTTGAAGCCAAATCATGAATAAAAGTTACAAGACCTGCCCTTGAGGACCGGAATTGAGGACCACCATTGTCGAGCGTTCCACTCCATCCCGTTGGGCCATTTTTGTAGTACGTTGGAGGACGGTAATGAACAACTGATGACTCATCCACTTGTAGATTCGGCATCCGGCAGCTTAGACCACAAACTCGCTCTGAGGAATAAAAATGCCAGATTCACCAGACTCGTAAACTGGAAGACCATGACCGTGTTTAGCAGCTCTGTAGCAAATACTGAGCCATAATGGTTAAAAAAAAAAACACAGTAGAAACATGAACGACTTGAAAACTATGACCCAAAGAGAATATAGATATCTACGCTGCTCCGGGACAGACTACATTACATTTTCTGCATTACTAGAGACTCCAGGTACACAGCAAAATGTATTTATGGGCTGAGTGACCATTGTCACTATCAACCATGTGTTTGGAAGCTACATTTCACATGGCGACATTATAGCTGATGTTGCTTCCAAAAAAGCCAGGAGACCCACAATTTGCTGATGATTTCTGTTAAAAGTAGCAAAAATTTTAAATGGGAAGTAATTTTGCTGCAGTAATGTTTTTATTGTATTTATTTAGAACTGTAAAAAAAAAAATTTAAATTTTAATATATCGATATTTAAACTTTTTATTTAGACTATTTCTCTCAAGGGTTTTATTTATTGCTCTTTGCATTTCTTTCATTTTTTGTAAATGTCTATTATGTTAAGATTAGAAGAACAATTTTGTTTACTTTCTGACTTTATTTTTATTTCTTTGGAGAAAATTCATTTGTGCAGTTTTTACCTTGTTCATCTTGTTGAACTTGTGTTCAACAAGTTCAACAAGAACTTGTTGAACTTGTGTGTCCTATTTGGTACTAGTTAGAACAGTTTAGAGTTTAGTTTTAAGGATTGTTTCTTAGCATTTTTGTTTTGTTTTTTTTTTCTTACCTGGCCTGTCACTTGTTATAATTTATGAGAATTAATAATAAAACCTACCATAATAGTTATTGGATTCCTTTTTATTTTATGAGATGGCCACTAAATATTTTATGCAAAACGTAATGGGTTTGGAGCGTAGTGGTCAAATTTGATTAGCATTTACCATTACCATTTAACACAAAGCACTATTTAGACCAACAAATGGTATATGGACTAGACTTGTAAATCTCCTTTCTAACCAAGCAGACTACTCAAAGTGCGCTACAACCCATTCTGTGCCCTATTTCCCACATCCACTCGTGCAGCATTTTCAGTGGGTGCTCAGTTAGCAGTCAACTATCATACACCATGGTCATAAAGGTCAAATGTAATGCATAACATATAGAATTGCATACAGCATTTGGTTTTTAATATATTTAATTGTCTATTTATGGTAAAGTAGGGCCCAAAATATTCTGCTGAGGACACCCAAATGTCCAGGTCCTGGTCTGTTGCCAGATACTTGCATAGGAGGAAGATTTTCTACAAAGTTAATGACTCAATGGAGCTGGCTAGGCTTCTGTAGATATATATTTACCTATTGGCCTTAGAGGATCTGCTGAATCTGACTGTATGGTATCATCTGGATTGAATTGGACCATATGGAAATGGATCTGAATCTAAATGGGATCTCTCTCTCTCTCTCTCTCTCTCTCTCTCTCTCTCTCTCTCTCTCTCTCTCTCTCTCTCTCTCTCTCTCTCTATCTCTCTCTCTCTCTCTCTCTCTCTTGCACACACACACTTACACACACAGAAGCAAATGAAAATGCAAAAATAAAAAAGTGTTTTGGTACACAGAAACGGTTACACTGCCAAATCCTGAAGAGACCACCAGGTGTCTTTTGATTTCCACTGGGCCTCTCTTCCTGCTGTCTGTGGTTTTGTTTGGAGTCCTGGTTTTTCTGAGTCTGCATTCTGACCTTGGTTCTTAGGGCTGGCTGCTCTTGGGTCAACAGACAACACAGACCTGATCACGATTAAGAAAAGAAGTTAAACAGCTAAAAAAGAAACAGCATCCATGGATATCTAGATGTGGTTTAAAGCTGGTCGGGGTTTATTAAATATGATCACCAAGCCTGACTTTCCAATATTTTTCTTAAACTCTGTCCAAAACCCTTTCACTTGTCCTCCAGTAACACTCTTTGCAGAAAACAGAGATGTTTTCTTTAAGAACTAATTTTTTGAGATGTATGAAGTTCTGAAGCACAGCTAGTGTCCATTCTGTTTTTCTGTGTTGCAGAACACACTAAGTACCACAGCTGTGGATCTTCTGGATGATCTTTTTAATGTTGGTAGCTCTGTTTCTGAGAAATGTTGTATACATTCATCTGGGTCTGAATATTATTTTAAGAGTCCCTCATCACAGCAAACAGGAGGACGCCATGGCACATATCCCAGATGCACTAAACTCCTGATAGAGCACTGTTAGAACTGCAGAAAGATGGCTACTTTACAATTGAACTATTTTTATTCTGACCCTGAGAATAAGCTTTGAAACAATGTATTACACCAAAAAGAGTCACGTATTGTTAAATCTGCACTGTTTTCTCATAGGTTTGGTCACTGAAGTTCAGCATTAAATTGTTTTCTAACAAGATTAAAAATATATTTGTCCTGGAGATTAGCATAGCTAAATCTCCTATTTTGGTGGGTGGGGTGGGGGTGCGGGGGTTGCGGCCTCTTAGCCATCTGCATCAGGCTTTGATCAGTGTAGTGCAGCGAGGTCCGGGCTTGGCCTGGCCATCGAAGGCCTAAGTGTGAAATTGGTCTGATGTCATCCCCCTTTCTTCACCATCACCAGTTTTTAGTGGCTGTAATTATATTTCCGCCACAAAGCCCCTGTCCTCTTCATTCCATATTCCAAGTTTGACTAGGAAGCGTTTAGAGAACTATGGGCAAATCTCTCAGTGGGGGGAAGGGGGACTGGATGGGCAATCTTTTGTTTGACTGAGACACAGGAGACATCAGTACTTTGTGATATGTACTTTTCTTTTCTCTGTTCGTCTGCCCTTTTCCTCTGCCTGTTCAAGAGGTGAAGTTTATGACAAGAGGATGTCTGAACTTTGGATAAATAAGACAGAGCTGTGTTTTTATTTATTGTTTTGCTCGTATTTAACAAGGGATGAAAGAAATGTGGCTGAAATGTTACGATTCACAGAAAACAAGACAAATGTGCTTGATTTAACCATACTAAATAAAGCCCTAGATACAAGTCAATAGACCCAGAATGAACTTTTGAGCGGTAGTTAACAAAACCTCATTACCATCTGTTCTTTAGTCGATGATAAACACCACAAAAGACTCTTAAAAGCTTATGTGAGGTTAGAAAGGTGTTTTTTTTGTTATATTTATATAACAAAAAGTATTTTTTTTCATACTGTTTTCCAAAGCATAGTACAAAATGTGACACTAAAATAATAAATGCTTTCTGCAAATTTAGAAATTGGATTTTTTTGTGAAATTAATGCCAATTAAACTGAAATAGAACACTCGGCGGCAGGGGATGTTCTGGTTTGAAAACCATTGAATCTGTTGAGAACTGTGCAACAACAAAAAAGAAAATAAAGACATACAGGTACATCACAATACAGCTTAATATAACTGAGCTGTTAATTTATTTTAGTAACTGAATTCACTAAAGTGAAACACATTATACAGATTAATTAGACAAAGACTGTTTTAAAGCCTTTATTTCTGTTAGTTATAAAGATTTTTCTGTTTACAGCAAAGAAAAATGCAACATTTCAGATTATAATCTTAAATCAGACCCGTAACAAAACATATTAATACAGAAAAGTGGGCTTCATGAAATGTATGTTTACTACCTGCTTAAAGGTTGTTATTTTGAACGGCACTTTTAGTCGGACAAACAAGCCTATTTCAATTAACTGAGAAGTGCCTGATGTGCCCTACATCAGAGGTGTCTAAATGGCAGTGTGTGGGCCGTCTACATTTTAGGGTGAGATTTCTATTGACAAATTAGGGTTCTTTAAATGGGAAATATTAGATA
Organism: Fundulus heteroclitus; assembly: GCF_011125445.2. Taxonomy (NCBI): domain Eukaryota; kingdom Metazoa; phylum Chordata; class Actinopteri; order Cyprinodontiformes; family Fundulidae; genus Fundulus; species Fundulus heteroclitus. Next base: position 1,718,773 of record NC_046366.1, on the reverse strand, counting down.
CAACATGAGTGATTTGTCTTTTCATAACCATGCTTTTAATTTTATTTTTAAAACATCCGGCAGCGTATATTCAATTCCAGACGTAGGCCATTGATTAAACTTGGCTAAAAACAGCAAGCATTTCTGAATAAAAACATGACCCATGTTCTATTGTTGTTGCTAAAAAAAAAAATTGGACCGAGAGGATAGAAACCAACAGCACCAAAGTGTTCGAAATGTACAGAACTCTTTCTAAAAAAGGTAAAAATGTGACACCCTTTGTCATACTTTGGATCTTTATATGGTTGAGAAGGTAAAAATACAGACATGATCAAAATGGAATTTGATTGCTTAAAATTTTTTAAGATTCAGAATTCATTGGGCCTGGAAGCAGTTTCGACTTGATGATTTTGAGCAGGACGGCAAAAGTCCTGGCCCCTGCTGCAGGATATCCTTTCTTTAGGCTGGCATTCATTAAAGGACAACTGATGTGTCAAACAGATGAGGGACCCGGATGGTTGCTTTCCTCTTTCACATCTCCAGGCTTTCATGACAACACTCTGCGATTCAACTCGGTTTGTTTATATGGCACAAATTCAAACTGCTTAGAAAGAAAAGAGGTGCCATAACTTCCAGATCTAGAACAGTAACATTAATGCTGACCCATAAAAAAAAACAAGTGTTCAAATGGTACCATGTAAGTATTTATTGTGGCTGGGAAGATCCTGCTGAGGTAAGTCTTGTTATGTTGAAGCAGACCAACACCAGAGTTTCTGTGATTTCTGTCCTGGTCCAGGTTTTTTATTACTCTTTTGTTGTTGTGCCATGTTAATTGTTCCAGTGTCTATTTACTATTGAGATTCTAACAACTCCCAACATTAATAAACGTTGCCTCCTTTTTCAATTCAATTCAATTTTATTTATATAGCGCTAATTCACAATACATGTCATCTCAAAGCACTTTACAAAGTCAAATTTGTGAACACATTGATTTTCCACAAGCAATGTGATGTAGCTTTTCTTTACACCATACGATGTAGCAGGACGAGTCCCTCTGTGGTGTAGTGCTCTTGGATGTGAGGGGATCCGGGTTCAGATCCCAGTTGCATCAGAAAAGGCACCTGCCATAAAATGTGGTTGGACATAAAAAACAATCTAAGCTGGAAACATTTGCTATCAAACTATTTCAAAACAAAAATTTCCTAATCAAATGCCACCCGAAAAGCTTTGTGGGCGTTCCAACTTCTGATGCAGGAACAGCATTGGTACATTGAACATTATATATGCTTTCATATATAATGTCAAGAGCATGCTTTAAGTTTTAACATACATTTAGACATCATGTTTTTTTCTGTAACTTTCTTCCTCACTTGTTAAAACTAGTTGTCGGAGAAGAGAAGAACAAATCTGCCGGATTTTGTCCCGAGTGTTGTCATTTCCTGCTTTGTGTGCAGAATTGTGAAATAGTTTGACCTTGTTCCAGGTTCTGTGGCTCCCCCAGGGCAAAACTCTTCAACTATCAACCCCTGACAGTGCGTAGAAACTCAGCTCCCAGCCTTTTCTCCTAAGTCAAGAGCAGCTGAGCTCCTCAAGTCAGCGACCGTTGGGCATTACTTCCACATACAAGCCAGCTAAGAAAGGAAATGCAGATGAGGGCCTCTGCAGCCATTCAGATCCCCGTTCGCTGCTGCTATCACTGCCAACAGAAAACACCGTGGATCTTCCTCTGGCCTTCAATTTTATGTCCTCTTCTCTTGTTTGCCCTGTTCTCCTCCTCTGACAGGCAGATGTTGCACAGAAGTGCCGTGGTTAAGCACACGAGTTTCACTTCACTGCTAAACATGCCATTCCGGTCACTTTTTGTGATTGTTTTAATCTGCAAACATCTGTCATTTTGTTTTAACCAAGCCAAAATAACTGTTGCAAAAAAGAGAAACAATGTTGATGTGCCCAAAGAGGGATGATAGTTTTTGATAGTTTTTCATAGTTTTTGATAGCACTTTGTCAGGTCTGTGGATAATTTGTACCAATAGTTGATCTGGGCTCTCTTGACCTGCTGGAAATGCACATATTCATTTAAAGAGAAGTAAGCATGAAAATCTTGTGAATCAAGTCATACTGTTATGCATAATATTCAACAGAGCTAACAATGATTGGTTAGGACCTATTACAATCAGGTTGGCTTCCTCAACACATAACCTTTGAATTATTTACCGAATGACAGTTATTACCTCTTAATAATAGTTATTTGCATTTTATTACAACTACGATTTATTTGGAATGAAACACAATTAGAACCTGTCTATTTGGCTAGATTGGATTATTTGCTTCTGTATATAAATTGGATCTGTCTATATAAATAAACTGAATTAAGCTGAATTTATTTCAAGTCTGAGTTGTCAAATGTGCTACTTGCCTGCCTTTGTTTTTGCAGTGCTTTATTAAATGCACATTTTTGTCAATTTTCTTTAGATGTCTTTAATCTGTTTGATTTATTTTTTTAAACCGTAGCAAGGATTTGATTCTGACCCGTGAAGACTTTGGCTTTTTATTCAAAAATATCCTTAATGGAAAATATTCATTGCCTGAGTAAACAGTGCTGCTGGCTGCATTTAAGCTTTCATTCTACTTTTAAACAATTGTATGAACTGAAATATAATAAACGAAGCACCTGCTTTCATTGTGCCTTGAAAGTAGCGCCTCAGTCAAAGGAAATGTAAATATTCATGAGTAACTGATGAGGCACATTTCTTGTGTTTCTAATTAAAGAAAAGATGCAGCGAGTGAATAGCAGTAGTTGAAATGGAGGCAGTGGTCTGAAGACGGGATGTCCGGCCTGCACATGGTGAGACGCTCAACTTCAGGACAGGCTTTTTTTTTTTTCCTTAAAGTGTGTTCTGTTACTGGTGAGCTTGAAATAAAATAAAAAATATCTAAAAAGTCAGATTTGCATTGTTGTTTATTTACACATCATCTAGAAATTATTTACATGCTGTATAAAAAGGAGAACAAAAAAAAAACAACAACTAGAAACATAACATTTTCATTTGGAAACATAGAACCCATTTAAGGAAACAAAGAAAAGTTCACTGCATTGTAAGGCCAACATTTGGTTTGGATCCACATTAATCCGATCCACCAAACACGTTGCATTCAATAAAATGTTTCAGTAGAGAAAATAAGTTATGTAAACATGTCAGAGCCCCTTTGCTCTGGATCCTGGCGGTGTTTGATATAAATAAGAGAATAAACCCATAAAATGATCCTTCTCATTGAAACCAACTGCCTGGTGGAGAATTGGCCCATGGGAACTGCGGTAAGGCAGCACGCGGCTGAAAGATGTGCGTTCACTGGAGCCACAGATCCAAAAGGCATTTCCGGTCACTTTTAGGTCCATAAAATGATTGAAATCATGGAAAAGCCGCAGCGCTTCTGGCGCCCGCTGCTTGCGTCTGATATGCTCTAGAGAGGAGTTACAGAAGAAAACGAAGCTGTGATTCCACAAAGAACCAAAGTTTTATTGTAGAACTACCAACAGAACACCGCAAAGTCATAATGCGGCAGCTGAAGCGCTCTTTGGGTTTCAGCAAATGGTTTTAAAAGCGCGCCCCCCCCGTCAGTCAGCCAGTGCGCGCAGGCAGAGGCTCTCCTCTCCGGACCGCGAGAGACGCTTCTGGGTTGCAGATGACGTAGTGTGTACATCTGAAACATTTGCGGTGATTTATCTCTGAACCTGCCTCAGCCATGATACTTGGCTATGCTGCTGCTTAGCACGCGCTGTGTACTGCTCTGTGCGCGCGGGCATTGAACGCGCGCAGGACAGTGCGATGTCAGGTTATGGCGTCTGTCTCCTGGATGCGCACGCCGGGTGTTCTGACGGCGCACCTTCAGTCGCTGTCGGAGCGGGCCTCCCTGCCGCCGGAGTGGTTGTACAGTCCCTGCGCCATCAGGTGCTGCGCCAGAGAGTTTTTATTCCCAGATGCCTTTTTGATCTTGGCCCGCTTGTTCTGGAACCAGATCTTGATCTGAGACTCGTTGAGGCTGAGCTCCAAGGCCAGGCTCTGCCTCCGCTGCTCGGTGAGGTAGCGGTTCTTCTGAAACTCCGCCTTTAGTCGCTGCAGCTGCTCGGCACTGAAGGCCGTCCGGGGCCGCTTGTCCTCCTGCCTCGGGCTGGTGGCTTTCTTTGGTTTGCGCGATCTGGGTCCTTGTGCGGGAGGGAAGAACACGACAACATTCAATTACATTGTTTTTAAGATATGTTAAAAAAAAATTAAAAAAAATAAAAAATAAAAAAAAGAGAGAGAAAAAAGCTATTTTGCACATATAATACTACTACTACTACTACTACTACTACTACTACTACTACTACTAATAATAATAATAATAATAATAAGATATACTTTAATAATCCCAGGGGGAAATTGCTGAAATATAATAATAATAATAATAATAATAATAATAATAATAATAATAATAATAATAATAATAATAATAATTATTATTATTATTATTATTATTATCTGTAATGGATTGGCGACCAGTCTAGGGTGTACTCTGCGACCCTCCAAGGATAAGACAATAGATAGACAATAGATCAATAATAATAATAATAATAATAACAATAATAACAATAATAATAATAATAATAATAATAATAATAATAATAATAATAATAATAATAATAATAATAATAATAACAATAATGGTCAATGTATCCCAAAGCGCACACATTCGCTCAGAACTTTGTCAAGAATTGTCAATGATTCACAGACTGCTAATTATTTTTAAGCAGACCACCCTCCTAACGGGTTATGCCATGCCATATGGGTAAAACAGTTTAAATCAAACTGTAGAAAGGCGGTTTATTATGAAACAGATCAGTCTTCTGAGATAATAGCTCAGACGTTTGGACAACCATCTTTGATGGAAACCCTTGCATCTGTTCTTTAATCCGATATGTTGAGTGGTAGGCTATTTTTGGATCAGACGTTTTCAGGGACCTCAGTGATTTCCCCGTGGTAGCTTCCCAAAACATGCGAGATGTTTAGGGTTTTCGGCTGGATGGTTTATGTCTTGTTTCTAGCCCAACCAAACCACGGAAGGGGGGAGGCCGTTCGTGGGGGCTGGGGGCCAGATGGATGCCTGCTTTACTCAAGAGATAGCATTTTAACACGATTTTGAGAAAAGAGAAAACAGCAAAAATCCCCGTGGCTGCAGTTTTACTGGATCAGAAGGAGCAGAAACGGAGATGAAAGTGAGAACAACACTCAGACTCCTCTACGGACAGCACTGGATCAAACTGAACGAGTCACCAATAAATCTGTTGCATCGCTGCATGTTAAACTTCCCTGGGCTGTGCTGCAGGAGGGGGCAGGATGAACCATGGCCTTGTTTCACAATCCTTTCAGCTGACTTTGGGCCCGCACTTGGAATGTTGTTTTCACGCAACAAAACCAGCAACTTCTGCGCCACTTTTACAGTTTTACCGAGACTCCGTGCATTGCACTTTTTTTGTTTTTCTTGTTTTAGTTATTTGATATATGAATAAATCACATCCTTAAATTACAACTGAAAAATATGACATGCAGCCAACTTTCACCTACCCCCCCCCCCCCAAAAAAAAACCAACAACATCTATCTATCTATCTATCTATCTATCTATCTATCTATCTATCTATCTATCTATCTATCTATCTATCTATCTATCTATCTATCTATCTATCTATCTATCTATCTATTCAATGCGGTATGAAAATTTAGGATTTGGGATTTTGCCTTTCTCGGCCCCTCACTTTTTACCCTCCAACCCCCACCCCCCGTTCCTTTTGTTACAAAAAACATGCAAATGGCAAAAATAACAAAGAAGACGGAGAAACAATGGCGTTAAACTTGCTTTTACTTAAGTATTTTATGTTGTGGATTTGTAGCGCATTTCTTCCAATTTTTACTTTTATTTTAATAAAGCATCGTGTGACCTTTTAACAAAACATTATGAACGGAAAATCAAAAGTCAAAACATCCAAAACGGTATAATTTAGTTCCAACAGTTCATTTTGTGAACATAATGTTGCATATATGGCCTCCTTCTTTCCAAAAGTTTAATGCTTCGTGTTTATATATATATATATATATATATATATATATATATATATATATATATATATATATATATATATATATATATGTATATATTTTTATCACGGCTAAATAATTCCAATGACGTGATAAATTTAACACGCCTGCTGTGCTGGTGCAATAACAGCTCAGCCTTTGTTAAAAGTGCTTAATTTTGTCTACAAACTATTGTTCATATGATGCTTATTATACTACTAATTTAAAAATTGCTCTGCACACGTTATGAAGTTAAAACGAGGCTTTTACGCTTTTTATTTCCTAACAAAGGAAGCCGCCGTTTCCTCCTATTTCATCTGTTTTAAGAGGTATTTGTTTTTCTTCTAGAATTCGAATTTTACTAAATGATACCAAATGATTGTGGTTGAGATTAACGGACCATTTTCACCAACCTGCGGAAGGCCGATCGGAGTACCTGGTACAATAAACCCAGGCCGGCCACAGCATGGGCTTGGCTGCAGGGGCCACCGGGGCCTCGCTGCTCCCGGGGCTGCGGCAGGACTCCCCTCGGCCCGGATCACAGGCTGTCAGTTCGGGACCACTCGCCCCAGTCTCCGCTTGCTGCTGGTCACACACTGGCCGCTTGTCTTCCGTCCCTCCTGTCCCCCCAGCGTGTTTTGGGTCAGTTCTGGAGGGTTTCCCCCCGGACACTTCGCTCCTTTCCTCCAGCGCGTATCCCCCCAGAACACAGACGCCCTTCTTTTTCTTTCGGCCGAAGTCCGGCCTTAAGATGTTGTCAATGTAGAAGTTGGTGACCCGGCCGGCCTGCTGGTTCCCAGGCTGCTGCAGGAGAGGCAGAACGGCCCGGTTCGACTCCTCTCCGGAGTTCTTTGGGCGCTGGGGTTCCCGTTGAACATTCTCCTCCATCATGATGATGACCTCAAGCCCCAGAGAAAGAAATCCAATATCTGATCAGTCTTTGTCTCCTTCTAACGGTTATCTGGAGCGTTTAGAACCTCTGGAAAACAGAAAAGCGGGCGTTCTTGCAGCTGAGTTGAAAGTGTTCAACTCTGAAAATGCGCCTGTGACTTTTGGCCAAGAACAATCATATTTCCTTTGTGAAGAGAGCATCCCTGGCCACACTCCTCTCGCCTCTTTTTTTTTTTTTTAACCACAGCAGAAATGATTTGTTAAAAAATAAATGCACAAGTAAACCAAAGTGTGAAGGTTCCAGACTTCTTCTGGCTCCCTGCATACAGTTATGGACGCCTCCTGTGACGCTAAATGCTCTTTAATGAAAATGCCGCTCAAACCACTTCCACTAAACATTTTTGGATCTGATTTCTGATTGGCTGCTGGCGTCGTACTACGAGCCTCTCGGACACGTGTTTCTGACCAATAGACTCACAGAGTGTATATCATGTGGAATTCCAGGAATTCCCTTTTCTAAGTGGCAGATCATGCATATGGATCATGTAGCCTTCTTCAGCCAGTAGCGGTCTTTGGCACGGGCGGCACTTTTTTTCAATGACACATAAGGGGCGGCACGAGCAGTAAAAAAAAGAAAAAAAAAAAAGAAAAAGAAGAAGAAGAAATTGAAAATAATCTGCGCCTCCAAATTGGTTTCCCATTATCTATCATACGACAAGCGCCCCTTGCTGGGCAAGGTGCTCTGCTTCTGTGAGAAGATGCTGCAGCCCTGCGCAGCACAGAGGCTGACAGGCTGGAGGCTTCTAAGGCCATGAGGAGGAGCACTTCACCTCTGGCTCTCTCAAACGGACCGCCGGCAACTGGACTGCGGGGGATTCACTTTACAATGCAATTGTCTAACAGAATTATTGGCGCCTTGCAGTGGTACCAACTCTAAGCTGTGACCAAAGTCAGTTACACCAAGGCGCAGGGTGGCCAGGGAGTTTCGGGTAGATTCTCAATCGGCCAGTCTGTTTCAGGCCGAAGCGGTCGTTGGTCGAATTGTTTTTCTTCTTTTTACCCAATAATAAAACGCAGGCCGCGGGTGGCACAGTAGAACAGACTGAGTCAATTTGATATTATGCGAAACACAACCGGCCCCTCATTATTGAAGAAGGAAGAAAGAAACTGGAGTGACTTAAAGTAGCAAATATGCTGGAAAGGAAGGAGTGGAGTAGATAAAATGTCCACGGGATGCAGCCTGTGCTCAAAATGAACCAGTTAAGTCTTGTTGTTTTTGCGTGATTCAGCCAGGGGTCCGTTCTTCGTAGCCTACGTTGTTTAAAACATCCCAAATCAAATTACACATCCAAGATGATTTCATCCGGCTAATCATGATCCGGCTAATTGGGTTCTTCGAACACACCTGTTGTTTATAAATAGTATGGCTGGATTGAGTTATCTGAGATAACTGCACGTGTTCATGCGTTTGTTTAAAAGGGGAAATGTATCGATAGTAGAAACCATGATCAGCAACGCTGCTATTGGCTGTTCAGCATGGCCAAAGAACGCCCACAGTTTTTCTCTCAAGCAGAACACGAGCTTTTAATGGAAGGTTATGCCGAATTTGAGTCATTAATTAAAACACCTCAAAATCTGTTAAAGCCAGGAGAGAGGGCTGGCAAAAATTAAATGCATAAGTACTGTCCATGTTAGATGTTTCTATCACTTTTTACAGTATGTATTTTTGCATTTTAATAATTTTATATTTACCTTGTTCTTTTATGTCAGAGCCTCCACAGGACCCACTAGAACATTGGGACAAGTAAAAGTGAAATACAAGAATATTCTACAAAATGGTAGCCTTTAATTATACTTTATTTTAAAAAGCCACTTGTTATGGCAACAGATCCAAAATCGGTGTCATTCCTTAGACACTGGAAGCAAAGGACGCGTGCAAACTGAGAATTTTGACAAAAATTCTTTATATATAAAAAAAAAAACTCCATAAAAGTTTTTCCTTTTCCAAATCACAGTTTACACGGTAAAACTGTATTGCTCCGTGTCTAGATAATCCATCCATAATTTGTTCTAATACAATATACAGCTCGACAAAGAAGCAAGCCTTTCAAAGTGAAACTAAACTTCACAATAAAATGGCCTGAACAAATCTTCTTACTGAATATGATAAAAATAAAAAGCAAACCATCATACAAATAACTTAAAAAATTTCTATTTATGGCTCTAACACCACTTTTTCCTCTTTAAAAGCCACTGTTAAATGATGTGTTTGTTTAAAACAGCCACCAAGAAAAATCTCTCCACTTATAAAGCTGCGATCTAATCCTGTTTACATGAAATAAGCCTGCTCGCGAGCAAATCATCAACAATCAAATCCAGCTAACTGAGTCAGCGACGTACGAAGAACGGGCCCCAGTAATGCAAATGGCATCATCCCTGTCATGGTTTTTATATGTCTTGCCCACATGCAGACACAATACAGAAGACAGAGTGCAGTTTAAAGGTGTTTATTAAAGAGTTCAGGTACAGGGATTGCACGGGTGTGGAGATCCGTCGAGGTCTGAACGTCAATGCCGGAGGAACTGTGGGAAGAGGAGAGTGTTTACGAAAGACTAAACCAGATCGAAAATCCCAGAAGCCGAGCCGCTTATCGTTTAGTTGAGCGAACCTAACCGGGGAGGGGAAGGTGAGGGAAACTGAGGCCGAGTGTTCACGAGGATGGCGGGTGGTTAGCAGCTGGAGGGCGGACTGATGGCAAGGCGGCGAGGGATCCGGAGCGAGCCACGACAGACAGGGGAGACAGGGGAGACAGAGGGAACCAGCAGAATCCAGGGAAGGGAAACCTCGAGCCCAGCTGGGTAACATCAAGAGACTACGAGGGGGAATGCCAGAGCAACATCTGGGCTTTAGGGATTCTTGGAAGCTGGTTTGTCGAGCGAGACGTCAAGACGGGTGAGTAATCCAAACACAAAACTACAAGAAAGGCAGGAGATCCAAAATTAGTCAGGTTCCAAATATATACGACAAAAACCTCACAAGTTCAGGTTTGCAGGATCAGGTTAGAGGCCACGTCGTACCACAACTGGGTACGGCTCTGGCGTCTTCCTTAAGACACCAGTGAACAGCGCTCCAAACGAGCCGCAGGTGTGGGCCACGCCCCCCAGCAAACTAGAACCACCTGTGAAGCAGAGTTAGAGCACCGGCCAAACAGAACCCTGACAATCCCAGACTTGGCTGATATTATGTTTGTGTTTAGGATGTGTTCAGGTGACATAGAACATTGAAAGGTTACACTATATGTGTATAAATAATTATTATGCTTAATCAATTAAAACGGGAGTCTGCGCTCAAAGGATAACATTTTAATAACTATAGGCTACATACAAACATTGTGTCATAAAACCAGAGACAGAGGACCCAGTATTCAGGCCGGACAAGCATATGAGTGAAAAAACAGGGTTAATGGAGGCGATCTTAGACAATACAGGGGCAGGCAGAACTCAGTGGTCATAATGACCGATACACAAAATGGCAGTCCAAAACAGGCAGGAATACAAACAGGGATAAGGTAAGCTTCGATAATCCAAGGGCAAAATCAGGTCAGCAAAACGAGTGAGCAGTCAGACAGGGCAGGAAATACAGGTTCAGGATGGCTCAGACGTCAAAAAGGCAATTGGGTAATATCAACAGACAATACAGAGGCTGGCTTATTGGTGCGGCGTTTGCTGTAAAGCGGGCGCTGTACCGGTCCGTTGTGGTGAAGAAGGAGCTGAGCCAAAAGGTGAAGCTCTTGATTTACCGATCGATCTACGTTCCTACCCTCATCTATGGTCATGAGCTTTGGGTCGTGACCGAAAGAACGAGATCCTGGATACAAGCGGCTGAAATGAGTTTTCTCCGTAGTGTGTCTGGGCTCTCCCTTAGAGATAGGGTGAGGAGCTCAGTCATTCGTGGAGGACTCAGAGTAGAGCCGCTGCTCCTCCACGTCGAGAGGAGCCAGTTGAGGTGGCTCGGGCATCTGGTTATGATGCCTCCTGGACGCCTCCCTGGTGAGGTGTTCCGGGCACGTCCCACCGGGAGGAGGCCCAGGGGAAGACCCAGGACACGCTGGAGGGACTATGTCTCCCGGCTGGCCTTGGAACGGCTTGGGATTCCTCCTGGAGGAGCTGACCCAAGTGGCCGGGGAGAGGGACGTCTGGGCCTCCCTACTGAAGCTGCTACCCCCACGACCAGACCCCGGATAAGCGGAAGAAAACGGACGGCCGGAATATGGAGGCTGGACAAAACTCACCAAAGGCTTGTCAAGACAATGATCTGGCAGAGTGCAGGACACAGAGGCAGGTATAAATAGGGGAGTGAGCAGGTGAATTGAATAGAAACTAATTACAGGAAAACAGGTGGAACTAATCAGAGGCAGGGAAGTGACTGACAGAGAACCGAACTGATAGGTTGGTGACTGCTGACAGGGGAGTGACAAGCTGATTGGGTGAAAACAGGGAGGTGAGCTCGCAAGTGAACAGAAACTGAACTAAAAGCTTGGAGAACCCTGACTGATAGTATAAAAACGAAGAACAAAAACAAACCACAACAAAACTCAAACTATTCCATAAACCAAAACTAAGACAGAACCTAAAACTAAGACAGAATCGGCAAAATAGAAAGAAGTACAAAACAAACCAATAACAAAACTCCAATCATGACACATTGGTGGGCCGTCCCCAATATCAAGGCGACTCAAGAGGATTCAGCCTACTGAGCTTGTTCATTTTCTGACAGACCTTTTTGTTTTTAACAATATTTCTCTATAAAGAACGATCATGTACCACTGGTTATTGCGAACATAGAGCTCCACAGTGACACCTGGTGGGGCCAGGCCCCAAATGCAGAGACGCCGCTGCATATATATATATATTCAATTCAATTCAATTCAATTTTATTTATATAGCGCCAAATCATGAAACATGTCATCTCAAGGCACTTTACAAAGTCAAGTTCAATCATATTATACAGATTGGGTCAGATTATACAGATTGGTCAAAAATGTCCTATATAAGGAAACCAGTTGATTGCATCAAAGTCCCGACAAGCAGCATTCACTCCTGGGGAACCGTAGAGCCACAGGAAGAGTCATCTGCATTGTACATGGCTTTGCTGCAATCCCTCATACTGAGCAAGCATGAAGCGACAGTGGGAAGAAAAACCACCCATTAACGGGAAAAAAAACCTCCGGCAGAACCGGGCTCAGTATGAACGGTCATCTGCCTCGACCGACTGGGGTTACAGAAGACAGAACAGAGACACAACAAGAGAAACAAAAAAGCACAGAAGCACACATTGATCTAATAATCTGTTCTACATTAGATGGTAGTAGCGGGTGATCCGTCTTCTCTGGATGATGTCACAGTTAACAGAACGCCAGACCAGGTGTACCTACTATGAAGAGAAAAGAGAGAGAACAGAAAGTTAAAGCAGAAATGACAACACATAATGCATAATTGAAGAACAGTAGAACTCAATGTAGTGAGAAAATTAGATCCTGATATACTCCAGTAACCTAAGCCTATAGCAGTAAAACTATAAAGGTAGCTGAGAGTAACATATATATATATATATATATATATATATATATATATATATATATATATATATATATATATATATATATATATATATATATGTACATATATGTGTGTGTGTGTGTATCCAAAGATTAGAGCTATAACAACGAGGCCTCTATGAATGTGAGCCTATTGAATTTGACCTTTCACTGTACAGTTTCTGCACTCAGTCTTTGGTCAGGGCTCCTTTTGCATTGACTACTGAATCACTGCCACATGTCGTTAAGGCGATCCTGCTAAGGTTGCTTCAATTGCAATCTTCAGCTTGTCTGGATTGAAAGGGCTCCAAAATCATCACTGACTCTGCAAACTACACCCTGGACCTCAAGCAACTTGGATTGTGGGCATCTCCACTCTTCTCCAGATGTTGCAGCCTAAGTAAAAAAAAATCTAATAAAGTCTGTTCCCTAATTCAAAATATTTTTATATAAACAATAATATGTTTTCATCCAGCTATTTCTGCTGCATTGGCAATAAATGATAAATAGACTGAATTTATATAGTGCTTTGCTAGTCACACCAACCGCTGAACTCTATAGCCGCGCTCCCCCAATCACCCTAATATGCAGATCAATAGACAACTTGGGTTTAAATGTCCAGGAGCACATCAATATATGCAGGAGGAGCTACAATCAAACCTACAATTTTCAGATCGCAAGACAACAACTTTACCGGCTCTGCCACAGTTGCCTGAAACACTATGGGATTACTGACAAGCTAAACAAATAAGCTGTTGCTTGCCAGATTTTACCAAAGCATCTTGTGTTGGAGGTTTGGTGTTATTTTCAATTGGGCAACATATGCCATTCAACTCTCATCATATTTGGGTTGCCTTCCTCTGTCTGAATTCAATTCAATATTCAGTATATTTATATGGCACCAATTCATTTCAATTGCCTTGAGATGACTACCAATCCAACTGAATCTTACAGAAAGATTTAAAAGTATTGATTGAGTGACCTCTAGCAGAACCAGAATCTGACTTAGTGTGAGCAATCACCTGCCAGGGCTCACTGGGGGATTGGAAAGAGAGAGTATACGTACAAAAGAACACACAAGCACCGATCCAGCAGTACTTTCCATGTAAGAGAGAATTATTACTCCGTATTACAGCTAAAATTTGAAATATAATTTTCCTGTTTTATAGAGATGGCTGCTAGTTTCAGTGATGGTAACAAACACTTGTAATCCTTTATTATAGAGTTTATAGTTTGGGCTTTAGTGATGCTGCTGGAGTCTAAAGCTGCTGTTTGGCCTAATACCCCAAGAACATCATCTTCACTCTGGTCTTTTCAACCTTGTTCCCGATACACACTTGTATTATAGCATTGCTTTTCTTCTTTCTCCAGACAGGCATTCATGACCCACTGCTTTAGTGTTTGTCTGTGCCCCATTCCTGTGCTCTCAAATCCCAGCTGGTCATGGCAGATGGCTGCTCACCCTGAGCCTGGTTCTGATGGAGATTTCTTCCTGGTAAAAGTGAGTCCCACTTCTTGCCAGCTGCCCCTGCATACTCAGAATATGTTATAGGTCAAAGTAAACACAAATGAATTCTGACTGAAAATACCGGAAAATACCAACTCGCTTTATATAATTTACTGAATTGGATTTTCACTGGAGCACGTTGTACTATTTTTGGGTTAAATATGAAGATATTGGTACATATGTGTGAATATAGTGAATTGGGTGTGGAGGAGTGGTGCAGGAGCAGAGAAGGGAGTTGAAGCTGTCTCATCTGCTCCAAAGTTTGCCTCATAGAGTGTAAGATGTAGGGCTTTATGAGGATGTTTTTGCCTCAGCCATGGTAAGAATGACAATAATGACTTTAAAGTGCAAAACCATGGACTTTTGACCGTAGTGAAATTATTTCTATATATGTCGGAGATTGGATATTTGTGCTGTGCTGATTTAGCTCTTCATTCCTTCACTTTCTCCAAAGCTGGTGCTACAGGAAAGCAGAGAGCCTGCACTGTGGCAAAAAAGGTTATAATTAATTCATTTAAAATGACAAAAACATCCGGCGAAGATTTTCACATTTGATATCTGGTATTTGTAGCTATTCCAACAAAAATGCAGGTCTACTGGTGGTTCCTAGAGTCTCTAAAAGTAGAATGGGTGTGATGATCCTGGCACTGGGGCTGATCTTGTCCACAATCAGCACACCTGTTCAGACTCCACCCTGCCTGCAATCACCTCTACTGGTTCTACCTGTCTCCACCTGCATATAAGGCCCGTTCAAGTCAGCCTCCAGTGCCAGATCGTCTCGAGCCAGCCCGGGGAGAACCTTCCAGCACTTATTTCTGAAAACCTGCCTTTCTGTTGCCCGACTTGTTCTCTGCCCTCTGTTTCTGAGCCTGCCTGACCCCTTTGACTCTCTTTGGATATTGGACCTGGAACTGGACCTGGACACCCTTACAGGATTTCCCCTCAGTATTGCCGCTGGACCATTGGACTGACTGTTATTTAGCCCGGACTGCCTTTTGGATAACGTCTCTGGAAAGCCCCGTCCCCAAACGGACCTCCGGACCCGTGCGCCTGCCTCTCTCTCAGCTCTCCTGGCTCTGGAACCCCGGCATCAGGTTAGTGATCTAGCCAATCTCACTTTAGCCCATCACCTCCTGCTAATCACTAACCTGTTGCCTTTGTCCCAGGGGACCACCAGTGCGAGCGCCTGTCGCTGCGCCGCTAGAAGCCGAGCCCACTTCCTGCTTGTAAATAAACTATTTAGGCATTACTGACCATCTTCGGTTGAATCCTGAGCAGGACCTTACCGTAGCCCAGATGGGCTTTGTTATTTTGATGTGTGAGAAATGCGATATATTGTGTGTGAGCGTGTGATCCGTCAGTGAAATGCGTGTGTCACACGGCCAGTGCATGAGAGATCAGAGCTTTGACCATGTGTTTGCTGAAGATGTCATGCTAGTGTCATGCTAAAACTAGCATTTTGCTAACAGTAAATCTCGGGTGGATGTTTTTTTTTTACGTTAAAAGCCCTGACAATTTTATTTCTGTTATGGTGTAGCTTTACCAAATAAGATTTCAATTCAAAATAATATAAGGAAGCATTTTAAGTTCTTTTTGCATTATTTTTATTAGGTGAATGTGATGTTTGTTGATGTTCAATGTACCCTTTTATGGGTTATCAAGAGAACATTTAAAGTAGTTCATAAGTAGTGATGAACCCAATAGCTCAGATAGAGTTTTACCGATACAAGGGATGACGATGAAGGAGTGTATTTGGAGCTAGAAAGATAAGGTGATAATTTAACTGTATTTCATGTTATGATTTACAAAACCTTAAAACAGAATTTAAGAATCAATGATTCAATGGGTAATATAAGGAATGAAGGTAAAATTTGCTACAGCTGTAAGAATTGAAAGGAAAATGGGTTTTACTTAGCTGAATGCAATAATATCATTATTGTGTGCAGGAGGCAGTAGGTTTTTAGTTTGCTGAATAAAAAGCTGGATCAGCTCCCTGGATTCTCTCTGGAAGGGGATGGCGAGCCTGAAAAGGAACTGAACTTGAGACCACATTTTGAGTTGACTGACAAACTGAAATATTGCGCTCAATAGGACTGTTTTTATATTTTTATTTTGACATGCTGGCTTGTGGCTGTTATTGTTGTTCCTGTTAAACTGAATTTTATTTTATTTTTTTCTGTAAAATAACAATTTTTGCTCACTTCTGATTTATCCTAAATTACATGCTGAGTCCGAGCACCTACATTCTTGCCTCCCCACCCAAACACACACACACACACACACACACACACACACACACACACACACACACACACACACACACACACACACACACACACACACACACACGTAAGATTTCTAATTAATCTCCGTTTAATTCAATCCTATGGGTAAACATTGCATGTAGCAAAGTAATCCATTCTGCACATACTGTCTAGTGGAGCCTCAGAGCCAGCAACAAAGAAACCCTCTTCGACTTTCAGCAGGACCTTTGTCATAGACAGCAGAGTGATAATTTATTTAAGTCACCTAGACTTAAAAGCTTAAAGAAATCGATGTTTAAACCACTGTCCCAACCAGACTGTTCAAGGGAATCTTTTACTTTAATCAACTTCTCCATTTTATTTTTGATGGCAGACTGTGTTACAGACTCTGGTTTGCTTTAATTAAATAGGTACTAAAAATCTACTGAAGAAATGTTTTACCTCCACGTGTTGGTTAGTTACAGTTGAAACCAGATATCTACATACACTGTGATTTGGTTCTAATCTTAACTGATTTAAGTTAGGCTAAGTCTCAAATAACGTCAGACAGTGGCTGTACATACAAAGTGTAGTCCTAGATCCAAGCCAATGGTTTACCAAATGATACACTCACTTTAAATTTTAAAATAATGATCATAATAATGTCCAATAAGCTTATGTAGTTCCCACAGTCCCAGGCCTGTGTGCACCCAGTGTTTACTTATTCTTATTTATATCTCAGCTTGCAACCAGCATACTGACAGCAAGGGAAAATAAATGGAGGTAAATAAGCTGATGAAAACAAATAACTAACATGCATATTTAAACATGTCATCAACCATCAATAAACACTATCTTGTTGAAGTATGTTAACTGACTATTTACACAAATTACTTTTACTCTGAGTTGACTGAATTCTTAACCTGACGCCGCCAGATAGATTTGCTCCGCATATCCATCTGGAAACCTTCCGTTGAAGTAATTTTGGGAAGGGGCGAAAATACTGGTTAGCTGATTGGCCTATGTTGGTGATAGACGGGCCAAATAAACCAATCAGATCAACGAAGCATATGACGTACTCGTCAACATGCTTCGTCGTTGCTCTGTTACGAGCAACGACGAAAACACAACCACAAGGCAAGCTACTCTTGCTGCTGCAGGTAAAGGCTCATTAGCTCAGCAAAGAAATACTCTGTAATTCCGATAAAACTTGCTCGATAGCCACGCTAACGCTAGTTTCATCGGCTGAAGCCGCCATGTTCTTTAGACTGAACTGTTGCGCTTCTCGTTGCGTCACACCTCAACCCGTCTCAAAGCCAACGGTGATTGGACATTCGTTTGGTGAACTGCTCCAAATTTTCTTTAACGGAGAGTAGCCAGACTGATCTGCGAGTGAAACCTTGAAAGCTCGCGAGATCAGGATGGTCTCAGGAGGCTACTGAATTCTGGGCTCGAACAATATTGTCAGGATTTTTTCTATGGATGAACCCAGTGATACACCACACACACGGAGCTAGGTTATTGTGAGTTTATTGAATAAGGATGGCTATAGGAGGCTGGAACCAGAGAGGCAGGACTGGCTGGAACAGGGGTGAAGATGTGAGCAAGAGCTGGCAAGCAGGACCAGCAGCACGGCAGAGGGAATACTTGCAGGCCAGAGCCACAGCAAGCAGAAGCTTCCCTAGAAGTTCAGAGGTGAGACAGGAAACATCCAGCAGCAGGCAGAGACTTAACTTGACACTCAGAGGTGACAGAATAATCCAGTAGCAGGCAGGAGCAAACCAGGTAGACAGACGAGGAGAGAGTGGAGTCTGATGACGGAGCGGCAGGGAAGTGAAGGTAGAGGGAGGTTTATGTAGGGAGGTTGGCAGGTGGAGTAAGTTCTGACTAGTTAATGACCAAGTGGTGTGACTGACTGCAGAGGGAGTAAAGCTGAGTCAGAGGAGCAGGAGGAACTGAAAACTAACAGTAAAAAGGCCCGATCAAAACTAAACCCTGACAAATATGGATTTCTAATATCAGTGACAAGTCAAACTGATGTAGACTGTGCATTAATTCATGTGTGTTTGCATTTAATAGGACAACAATTTATTTGAATCTCCTGTCCTAACTTCTCAAACCCCCATCAGCCTGCTTTAAACCCTCCTTCATTGTGCCTGTGTAAAAAACCAACCATCTAACTTAATGATTATCGTTCTGTTGCTCTGACACCTGTCATCATGAAGTGCTTCAAGAGGATCCTCCTAAAGTACATCCCTGCTGGCCTGGACAGCCTGCAGTTTGCCTACAGGGAGAATTGCTCCACAGAGGATGCTGTCTCATTGGCACTTCACATGAATCAGACTCATCTGCAGCATCCCAACATCTGTGTCAGATGCTATTCATGGACTCCAGCTCAGCCTTCAACATTGTGCTTCTGCACTTGCTTGCCCTGAAGCTCCTGCACTGCTCTGCTCCTGAATCAGTGACTTCCTCGCTAACAGGTCCCAAGTGGTGAGGTTAGAGATACTTACATCTGTCCCACTGATCCTCAACACTGGTATACCGCATGATTGTGTCCTCAGGCCTGCCCTCGTCACCTTCTTCACTAATGACTGCTCTACTATCCACCCCACAGACATGGTTGTGAAGAATGCGGAAGACATCAATGACGAGACCTGCTACAGAGAAGAAGAAAACAATCCTACTCAGTGGTGCTCCATGAAGACTGAACACAATCCTCTCTGTATACATGGAAAGGTGGTGGAACATCCACATGCTCCACCAACACTACCTCTGTGGAGACCTCCATAGATGAATGCAGTCTACAAGGTTTATACTACAAGAGTCCAGAAAATGGCCAGATGTATAACCACATATTAAACTATCGCACATGCTAATGTCTATTTGCACACTTTTAGCTTCTCAGGGAGTGTTTGGTTGGACTTCTTTCAAATTGCACAGTTCTTTAACTTGAAGGTTTAAATTTTTGCTAATGACTATTTGCACACTTTAATCTTCTCCGGGAATGTTTGTCTAATATATTCTTGCAATTGGACAGTATTCTACATCCTCCTTTAAACTGGGTGCTACCTCTCCTTTTGACTTGAACATTTGAATTTTTGCTGATAACTATTTGCACACCTTTTAACTTCTCAAATTGTTTTGTCTGATACATTCATACATTTGTGAACAGACTTAACTTGGAGGCAACAGGACTTTCGCTCAGTTTTTCTAAAAAAATATTTTGACACTCATTCAGGAAAGTTTTCAATTCTGGAAGCTCACATTTGAGCAACCTGCAGTTGGTGCACTGCTGTTTTTAAGGACACGGATGTCCACCCTAATAGGCGCATGCTAATTCAGATGCAAATTTATCATCCACCCATCACTGTCCTGGGTCGTTGGAGACTATTGCTAGGTGTGAGTAAAGTCCTTGGTCACCTGAATCATGAAGACACATTTTATGTGTTGGAGGACTGAGCTGTAACCACTGGAGAGTTGGTAGCGCAATCCTCCCCCTCTGTTCAGTGTTGCCTTTTTTCTTTTAACCCCTCTTTCAAGCCATCTGTTCTCCCTGTCCAAAATCTGGACATCATTGTCATCAAAAGTGTGCACTTTGTTATTGAGGTGTAAGTGGACTGCTGACTCTTGCCCTAAGCTGCTCATCAGCATATATATATAGTAAAGAGAATTTGTCCAAGGACTGAACCCTGTGGTATTCCACAAGTGACCCTAGAGTTTGAAGAAGATTTATTATTGACATGAAAAAACTGGAATCTGTCAGATAGATAAGATTTAAGACAGCCTAAGGCTTCCCCCTTAATCCCTACAATATGTTCAAGTCTTTCGAGGAGAATGTTGTGATCAACTGTGTCAAATGCAGCACTGAGATCGAACAGGACAAGTATAGACACAAGTCCATTATCTGAGGCCATGAGAATATCATTAGTGACCTTCACCAGGGCTGTTTCAGTACTATGATGAGCTCTGAACCTAAAACCATTTGCACTGATTGTCATGAAAACAGAAACCAGGCACTGGTAAGTGCACAGAACATTTCCTTAATTGTTAAAGATATCCACCATTGATACAGACTGTGCAACGGACATGCTGGCTGCTATGAGAGCCACATGAGCGCATCGCTTGAAACGCTCACATTCTCTAGAGGACCATCACGGTCTGCCTCGATACCAATGAGTTTGCTGGTGTACGTGCAAATTGCCGCAAACTTGTTGGCCATTTTAAACAAAGCCCTGAGAGTACCACAGAACTTAACCAGCAACTCCCTGAAAATGTGACCAAGCTGGTCTGTGTCATCAACTGGCTGAAAAAAGAAGAAATAAGTCAAGCGGTAGCTGCTTTGTCATCTGTAGCCTACTAGCATTGATTCCTTCATGTTAATTCAGTTTTTTATTTTGTAATGATGAACAATGTTATCTCTGATGCGCTAACTTACACTACCATAATTGATGAGTCTGTTTTATTTATCTTGTTTGAAGCAGAACAAAAGCTTCAAGTTCAGTGTTCAATGCTTGTATCTTTCAGAAACGCATTCAGTTTGTTTTAACTTGTTACCTTAAAGAAATTAATATGTATCTGAGATTTTATTTTGGTTTTATTTTCTAAAGAAAATGGCAATATAACCCCACCCCCCTAATTTTTTTTTTTAATTGAAGGTTGCAGGTAGCACTTGGGCCTAGTCTCAAATACAGCGAAATGTAAAAAGATAGTATTGCATCTGTTCAGTTCAAAAACAATAAAAAGCAACAAACACAGAGAACACAGTGTATGGTTAAATGGTTTATTGCAAGCATTGAATGGTGGAAGATGGGAGAGTTGTTCTGGGGACTGGTCGGCTGTGAAAGGTCTGGTCACCGACTGTGGGTAAGTGTAAGGAATACAACTGAGCACCAACAACAAGCAGGATGGCAAGATGGTTCGGGAGAGGCTGACGTACCCGCAATGACAGGTTGTCTTTGTGGAGGTACGGGTTGAGGCTCGATGGATTCTATGTTGGAGAGTGGACAGGCTTGGTGGTGATTGGAGTAGCGGTCAACTGAAGTGCAAGAAAGGATCTTGTAACTTGTAATGGACATCAGAGTGGATGATCTTCAGAGGAGTTCGGTGGAGTCAGATGCAAAAGTGGATGCACCTGAGAGAAGAATGAAGATAGTTAGCCAGGAAGAACAAGGAACCATGGAGAAACGAGGAGCAAAGATCTGGCCAGGAACTGTTATGGGTGAGCAAATTCTCTGATACCTTCCATCCATCTCCAGCTGCTTTAACTGCTCCTCCTAATTGGCGTGGATGGGAAACACCAGTGGCCAGCATCCAACTGTCACATCCTGCTGGAGAAAGGTACAAACAACACCACACCTCCACAGCACAGAACTGCGTATCTGACATATTTATTAAGTAAATGAAGTAAAGGAACTTACAGGCAGGCAAAACAGGACTTAGGTCAGATGGGGGGGTGCATAATGGAGGGCCTCACAATGAGTGCGACTAAGTTGACTGAATAAATAGGGGCGAAGACAGAAGAGAAGGTTGGTGGAGCAATTAAGTGCAGGTTAAATGTGTAGCGATAATTAAGCAGAGGGGGAGAGAGTAACGGTATGGAAGAGACAGGAACATACACTATTTGTGTTACAGTTATTTGAAGGATTTGAACTAATATGATTAATCTAATTTTTGGGGTCACAAAAACAAGCATGGGGTACAGGCACAGTGGGTAGGACTGTTGCCTTGCAGCAAGAACGTCCTGGGTTTGAGTCCTACCTGGGTCTTTCTGCATGGAGTTTGCATGTTCTCCCTGTGCATGCGTGGGTTCTCTCCGGGTACTCCGGCTTTCTCCCACAGTCCAAAAACAGTTAGGTTAGACTGTTAGGTTAATTGGCCTCTCTAAATTCTCCTTAGGTGTGAGTGTGTGCGTGAATGGTTGTTTGCCTCTGTGTTGCCCTGCGGTAGACTGGCGACCTGTCCAGGGTGTACCCTGCCTCTTGCCCATTGACAGCTAGAGATAGGTACCAGCACCCCTCATGACCCCAAAAGGGATAGGTGTGTTAGTAGATGGATGGATGGATGGATGGATGACCAAATATAACCACAAACCCTCAACTGATCAACTGAACTAAGAACAGGTAGGCAGGAAAATAAAGATCTAACAGAACTACTAAAATCATAATAAACAGAAACAGACTACGACAGGAACTGAAACTAACAGACTGATGAATAAATAAGGTGGAAAACACATAAACCAATAACTGCAGAAGCCCCAGGGACCTAACACTGAAAAAATCTAACTCATGGGGATCCTGACAGTAGTTTTTCTTCCACACTAGAGGTGGCAGCAGTGTACCAGATGGTGATGGAAGAGGTAAGGATGGGGTCATTGAAGGCGGTGTAGGAGGGCATCATTATTATCTTTGGCAGGTTAAACTTCTTTAGCTGTCGCAGGAAATACATCCTCTGCTGGGCCTTCTTGGAGATGGAGGTGATGTTCAGTTCCCACTTGAGGTTCTGAGAGATGATGGTGCCCAGGAAGTCCACAGTGGTGACTAGGAGTTACACAGGATGATGCAGAAGGGTGAGACTGTGCAGTTTCTAAACTCCACAATCATGTTCATGAATCAATGTTTGACAAGAACCACTCATCTTCTGCTACTCTGTCATTTTTATTAAGGTCGCTCTGCTCAGGGTGTGGCCAAACAAATCCCTTTACAGGTGTCACCAGTAGGGACATTATGAGATGAGCTGAGGTTTCACAGTGTGTGTCGAGTTGTGGAGGGGGCATTTCCACAAAGCGTGTATCGAGACGCTTGGGTAGTCTTGTTAGTGTATTTATTTCACTATCCTGTTTTAAACAGGATAGTGAAATAACTATAGGAAAAGATATAAAGATAATTAAACGTATAGAAGAATTATATTAGAATTATTTGAAAGTCTGGACGAAGAAAAAGAAAAACATGGAGATTGCTTAGAGAATTAAACAGGAAAAATATTGGGAAAACTATGGTAAAAAGAACACCATATCATATTTACAGAACAATATGATATATGCAATATGCATGATAGTACAGCAGCATTTCGAAATGGCTAAGGCACATGCAAGTGTACTTCAGCATCTGAGAGGCAGTGTAAACGATTCATGATCAGATGAGAGTCCATCCGACCATTAGCATGTCGTAAACACTTATTCAGTCTGTTGACCATGGACATTGGATATTCGTGCTCTGTGGCTTCAGCAGACAGAGAGCGGCAGCCCCAGATCAGTCTCTCTGTATCGGCTCGAATAGTAATAAGACTCCGCTGAAGCCGCGTAGCGCGAATGTCTACTGTCCAACCTAAAACTAACTTAACCGTTTTGGGAACCCTGGGAAATCTCATAAGACTGCCTGAGGAACCAGGAAGTAAACATGGGCTATGAGCTGAACCTGTAATGATTTGTGATCAGAAGATGAACCCGGTATTCAGCCAGACACTTGAGCTTATGGTTAACAGGATTTATTGTCGGGGGAGGATCAGGCAGGTATACAGAAAACAATCCACATCCAAGCGAGGCGAAAACAAAAACTGACAGGAACCGGGCAGACTCAAAAATAGGCAACGGGATCAGGGCAGGAAATGAGACCGACAGATAACAAGAATGATGGAGAGCTGTTACCAGTGGACAGGTGAATGAGAAAAGACATTCCGGCAGGGAAGTGTTGGCAGAGGCAGGCTAAAATAGGCTGGGGCACAAGGGCACAGTAAAAACTAATTAAGCAGAACAGGTGGAAGTGATCAAGGAAGAAGGGCTGACAGGACAAGTGGCAGGAAACAGAAGCTAAGCTGGACTGAACAGAACACAAGCACAAAATGGAAACCAGAACAACTACTAAGACAGGATACGGAACATAAATAACCACTAAGACTAAAACTAATAATATGCCAGGGTAAGGTAAAACGATACATAAGCTATAACAGAAACCAAACAAGACAGAAATAGAACCTAAGACGGGGAAGTAAACTGACTAATCAATTAACAAACATAAAACAGAAGAAAACCCAGAATATGACAGAACCAAAGTAGTTATAGACACTACATCTAGGTGTGAAAGGAGAAAAACATGACAAAGACATTGTTGATGGAAAGGGCAAATTGTTTATAGGGGAGGTTACTTCCATCCCAGGTGAGAAATTAGAATGATTTAGATTGATTTTTCAGTAAATATCGTACTTATAGGTCCTTTAACAAAGGAAAAACTTGGTTGCAGATTACATGCTAATCACGTATCTATAACCAGCTGTAATTCATAAAATATAACAAAAACAGAAAATAGGTGTAACTAACTAAATAAACTAACTGGACCCCTGTGCTTAAAAATACAAAATGAATACCACTGTACTTTGGAAATGTTTCATATCTGGAATTGTTTCCAGCTCCATGATCCATGTTACAACTGTGTTCCAACAGTTTAACAGAAGTCAACTGGAGTGTCATAACTCTCCTTAAACATCTCTTGTGCAGTCCATATATTACCTTAAGGACAGATGGGGGCTTTTTCACAATGAATGGCTACTTTAAGAACACAGAAAGCAACTTGCTCAATTAGAACACCACCACCACCAACCCCCCCCCCCCCCCCCAAAAAAAAACCAACAACAACAATGGATTAATCTGACATGTTATAACTGCAATTTGGAATTGCAGTGATCGTTCTACTGCATGTATTCTGAACACAGTGTACCTGCCCTTGGTAAAGGGAGTGGTAGCAATTACAGGGCACCAAGCCAGATAGCCAAGGTGATTGAACAAGAAGAAACAGAAAGGATAGCTGAGGGGATGGCAGAGGATGCAGACTGCTGAGATGGGCTGAGGACTGCCTGTATTGAAATGTTGCTTCAAGGACCTTTTCCATCATGTGTCAGTGTCCTGTGGAGAGAAACGTGCTGACAGCAGGAAAATCTACTCTGTGAGGTCACAGTCTCTTGCAGATTTGCTGCAGGTTGTTTCAGAGCCAGTGACCAACTGGGAAAGTCTGACAGCTGACAGAATGTTGTTGTAAACCAAAACTTATGAATGCAATGCAAAACTGAAACTAAGAGCTCACAAGGTTAATATCCACAACTGGAAAAAAATGAATGAGATGTCTGGTGAGAGGTTCTTCAACAAATCTACCAACATCAGTGACCCCCAGCATTATGTGTACTTAACAGGTCGACATAAAAAAAATAACTCCATAACCCTCCACACTGTGCTCCTTTTGGGAAAAAGAAGGATTTCCACAACTGCTGTTCAGGGATTACAGTTACAGGTGTGCCTCAGTAAATTAGAAAATTTCCAAAAAGTTTATTTCAGTAATTTAATTCAAAAAGTTAATCACATATATTTAGCAAATTCATATCATACGGTTCAAAACAATTGTTTCTGTACATTCTTACATCTTATGAAAACCAAAACTTCTAATTCTTCTATATATAGCGCAATTGTGGGTTTGACTCAAAATGTTATTTTAAGGAGAAATAAGCAATATTTTACCACCATGTGGTGCTTGAGCACTGTCTGTAGACTAAAACAAGATGTATGACAAGCCGCGCCTCTGTTTACCTGGGTGTGCTCTCCGACATGTCGCTCCAATCCCCCGCTGCTCTGACGGTGGCATTTTAGGGCAGGGAGGGGCTAAGCCCTGAGTGGCATTATTGACTGTTTTAATCTTACACAGTGTGCAAGATGAAAAAAACAACATCAAGTTTTCCACACGCAGTATTTTGGTTTCTAATCCTTCAACCTCAAAGTCTATTTACACAATTATGAAATACTTAGTTCTTTGGAACTTGCAGCAGTGCTCTGAAATAAATGTTTAGGAACCTTCAAACTGTTTGTAGTCCACTCCCAATGACACTTTACACTCTGTTACTCCACTAAAAAACAAACTCAGCAAACCATCATGTCAACAGTTAAAGGAAAAAACTTGCTCTCTCAACTTAGCTCTGTGTGAAAGATTTTAATAATTATTTGTTGAGAAGATTGCTATTAAATTCAGTTTATTTATATAACACCAATTCACAACACATGTCATCTCAATGCACTTTACAAAGTCAATTCAATTGAATCATCCGGACAGATTGGTTAAAAGGGTTTCTGTCCAAGGAAACCCTGCAGATTGTATCGAGTCTTTGACTTGAAAGCTTTCACTCCTTCTGGATGTTCCATTCCAACCCATCTAACTGAAAATTGTGTAAGAGCCACGTTAGTCCATAGGGGGAAACATAATATTGTCACAATTTGGCTTCTCAACAAGTTTCAGTCTTATATTTTATTTGGCCTATTCATTCACACTGGCTTGCAACTAGGTCACCTGACTAAGAAGTTTTCCCTAGCGAAAAAGAACATGGCGGCCGTTCCCTGTACTTTACGTGGGAAAGTAAACATTTAAGCAAAACAACTGTGTTTATATGCATTCTGATGACATTTCTAGCGCGAGGTATGCACATAATTTTCATAATCTTTGTTCAGTGGAAGGTAGACAATTTTTCGTTTATTAGTTTTGCTAAAGATTTTAATGCGTTCTCAGAAAGACATGATATGGTTATGTTTTCTACTGTTGCCAGAGTGGTTGCCATGGATGCAAGGTTCAATGTCATTGACCTGCGCCGTCATTAAGGTACATGAAAACAACATTTAAACAAAACAGTTAAATGCAGTTATATGCATTTTTGATTACAACTGTAGTGAAATGTTTACATAATTTCTTTATAAGCTTCGTTCGGAGAAGGTAGACAATCTTTCATTTATTATTTTTGCCAAAGATTTCAGTGTCACCTGTTCTACAGCGTGTAGGCTGGAGCCAAAACAGGTCTGCATTCCATTTAGTCTGTGTTAATCCCTCGTATTGACAGAGAGAACTTCAACATTTAAACACAGGATCTGTAATTATATACATTTTGATGAAATTTCTAGTGAAAGTATGGATAATGTTTACTATTTTTTCAGTAACTGTAGACAATATTTTGTTTAGTTGTTTCCCTAACCCCACCCAAACCTTTTGTTAAAACTGTTTCAATGAACACTGCTATCTTGTCTTCTTCAAAACGTTTATTGAAAATTATCAGAAATACAAAACAACAGTCAGTTCAACGTCATCAAGAACATTAATCAACACAAAAATAACCCAAAGTGGCAGGGTGTGGTTCAGGTTCTTTTTAAGGAGCTGCATCTTCTTTCTTGTGGCACTGTACACCCTGTTGCATCTAAATCAGAGATCCTGCTAAACAAAAATATTATGTGTAAATAAACGTCGCCTATCTGCCCAAATGCTGCAGTCGCTGGTCTGGTCTTGACGTTTAAGTGTTGCCTCCTCAAGACCGAGGAAATGCAGAGACAACATTTAGGTGTCTTTGGTCAGATTTCATAGTAAACTCTTCTCTGTTACAAGCTCGTGTACAAACACATTTCTCTGCAATCCTCCAGAGTTTTGGAAAATCAAAGAAAAAAACAAAAACCTCCCTTCATATGATCATGATCACATATATGGTTAGACACTCCAGCAGATACAAACGCAGCGGTGATTTGTTGTTGCCATAATATGTCTGTTGAGGTGATATTCAAGACAGATCTGTTCACTATTTGACTCATACAAGGAAACTATTCAAGCTTTATTGCTCTGCTTGTATGACCACAAGATGGTCATGACGTATGGCTCTAAATTTAGTAATGTGAGGAATGCCCTATTCCACATTATCCCAGAAAAAAGTCCATTACACAAATTACTGCAGAATCGATCCGCAATCACATCCGTCTATCTCAGTCCTTGGTGTACTGTGAGAGTCAATGACACAGCGCCACTCTCAGTAAGATTGGCATACTGCACGAATCAGGCAGTTAATGGGTCACAGTCATGTCATTAGTACTGATTCATCAGTACAGTGGCAGTCCAGCTTATATTCCATCTAGTTTTGTGCAGTTTGATGCGGTCTTGCTTATATTTCATTCGGTTGGGTGCACTCTCATATGGCCTTGCATGTTTTGTCCAGCTTCTGTCCTGTTTGCCGCTTCATATGGTTCTGATCCAATGATAACACGGAGGTCGTTAATGGGAGTTGCCGAACTGTAGGCGCTCCGAGGAAAAACCGTTGGTAATCCTGAGTCGGGGCCAGAGCAGCAGAACTGACTGATAGCTGTCGTCTATCTCTGACTGTTCAGAGAGGTACAAGAGCTTTTTAAATGCAGCTCCACACCTGGACTCACCAACACTCTCACTGTTATGTTGTTGTTTTTTCACAAGCAGCAGGTTTCTATGTTGCTATTTTTAGCAGATTTAATCAAGCCTTAACTTGGATCTTTTGCTGCCAAGATTTGGTAAATTAGCATTTTCCGACGACAGCAGCTGCACTACTGTTTCCGTCCTTGGACCATCAAGTGTAGTGATATGGACTAACCAATAATATGAAAGCTGATTGGCTGGATGTGTGTTTTTTGTTGTTAATTTATTTAATAAAGCTCAATTCAGAGTCAAGGGAGCAAGAGATTTAAGACCTATAAAATATAATTTAAGAATTGAACATGATAATTATATGAATTTAAGATTTTATAAGGCCTTAACTTTTGATATTAAAATTCAAGGCATTTAAGACCTCATGGAAACCCTGTTTAGACTGGCTGTTAGCATCTACTGTCAGATCATCCATCCCTTGCTGATTCCATCCAATGCAAAGCATCAGTAAGTAGAGGACAGAAAAAAAAATTGTATTTGTGTTGTGCAATAAAGCAATGAGGAAAAATCAGTTGTAAGAAATTTGAGACTTTTACAGGTACCAAGGAACTGCCCCCCTCAGCAGGGTTCTGTTGATAGGAAGCCAAGCTACCCCAGCATTATTTTCCTCTATTGCCTGTGGACCGTTGAGGAGAGATGAGTCCATACCATGGCCGCGGGAAGTGGGGGTGCTGCAGCATATATTGTATGTATATATTGTATGTATGTATGTATGTGTGTGTGTGTGTGTGTCTTTGTGTATGTTTGTAAATGTATATATTTGTGTATTAAAAAAATGTATGCATAGCTGTGTTTTGCAACATACATTTATCAGAATATATTTTATTTTTCAAATTGGCGTAAAGCCACTAAAAAATTTAACGCGCAAGAGAGATCAGAGTTGCACAGCGAGTCAATACAAGCTGGCTGCTTTGGATGACGTCCCCATTAGACTCTGATTGCGTGCACTGAAGTGTACATGACAATAAAGTAGTAAATATTAATCCATTTATTTATTGTATTTTAATTAGGCCTGTAGGCTCATAGTTTTTTTGTCCAAAAAAATGAAAAATTTTACAGCACCCCTGTTCAAAATTAGTTCCAGCGGCCCTGGTCCATACTGGGGAGACGAACAACCAATGCATGGGGCTCAGAGCCTCACAGGCATCTGCAGGGTCGATCAGGCTGTGAAACCAATATTGGAACTTAAAAGCCAACTGCCCTAGAGACAGTCTCCTTGTAACCTATAACAGCTGTTGCAGAAAAGCTGAGTTGAGATGGACTGGTCCTCTCCTGCGACCAGACCAAACTAAGAGAAAAACTGATCTGAAGTCTCCCGCTGCAACCTGCACAGGCCCTCAACGAACTCAGCCACGGCAGGAAAAGGCGAGCGGAGGTCTCCGCTTCCACAGCCAACGCACACCCTCCACGGAGCTGTGTACAACTCACACAGGCCTGCTTTCCCAAACAACGGCTCTTTTCCCATTTTGATACTATATATATTTGCCAATTATATATATATATATATATATATATATATAATTGGCAAATATATATAGTATCAGAAAAAATTATATTTATGACAAAACTATTACTTTCATGCAAACATACTACAACCAGAATAAATATTTAATAATTTTACTGTAGAAGTTTCTCATAATGCCTGAACAGAATATGAATTTGACTCATTTTCAGGAATTTATTTCTCCAAAATTCTGAGACATTATAACAAACCCTTTCCTTATTATCTTTAAGGGTCACTTATACTATAACCAGAAAAATATTTCAGAATTTTACAGGAGACTTTTGGAAAAATATTATTAATAATAACGTCATCCTTGAACACAAATAGTTTTGTTTTATTCACCAAACAAAAATGTCATAAAGAACAGATTAACAGCCATAAAACGAATAAAAATTAACTTCCTCTCTTATAATTTTTTTTAAAATTCTCTAACAGAAACCACTGAATAAATCTAAAAGTGACCCAGTGAGCGGTCCTACATTTGCTCTTAAGATGTGGGATTTCAGCTGGATCCATCTGCAGGCTCTGTAAATGGTACCACTGATCGCAGGAGTCACATTGAATCTGGAAATATTCCCCACAAATGTAAAGTTAATCAAAACCATCAATAAGATAACATTTTTTTGTTTGTGATTACTTAAGGTGTACAGTCTCTAACACAAATCTTTACAGGAGTTAGACACTGGCCTGCCAGTAGCCCTGCACAGATTAATAGGTGGTATAATAAGTGTCTTGATGGATGTCTGCAAGGGGTTCATATTAGGGCTGGACGATATATAAAAAAAAAAAAAACATATCGATAACATAGAAATCATATTGATCGATATCGATAATTATCAGCAAATTCAAACATATATTCTAAGTGCAGCCCTGACCATTTTATGCTGTTGCTTAGCGACCTATTTTTAGATACAGACACACAAACACTCAATTAAAACTAAACCCTTTATTCAATCAACTTTTTACAAAATCTGTAGGATTTTAAAAAATAACGCGTCCTCTCTGAACTCTTTCAAGGGGGTGGAGCTTGTTGGCAGAGCTTCCTGGGTCTGCGTTGGTATATGAATAAATAAGGAAGGAAAACTGTTATTTTGTTGAATTTTTTATTGACCCTTTTTCTATCGTTGATATATGTCTATCGATCGATATATATTGTTATTGAATTATCGTCCAGCCCAGTTGATATGTTATCAATCATCTATCTGTTAAGTTCAGCAGTTACTGGTCACATTTGACTTGTTCATAATATTTTTACTGTTTATGGGTATAGTGTAACTTGATTAATACTAGGGGAATTAATCTACTTTATCTACATACTAAAGATAATGAAACTTTTCATTTCATATAACTTTTTAATAATAATAAAAATTGGTTCTGGACAACCCTATGTCTATGACAGAAGGCCCTGGCATCAGTGGTTTGGAGGCTTGTACGGTTTATCAATGATAAACCGTACAAACACTTCAAA
This sequence comes from Fundulus heteroclitus, assembly GCF_011125445.2. Classification (NCBI taxonomy): domain Eukaryota; kingdom Metazoa; phylum Chordata; class Actinopteri; order Cyprinodontiformes; family Fundulidae; genus Fundulus; species Fundulus heteroclitus. Next base: position 1,687,238 of record NC_046366.1, on the reverse strand, counting down.
GTATTTTCAACTGCTCTAAGGAAAATTATTAGCTGCTGCATACTTTTCTTTTCATACTTGGCTATACTTTTTCTTTTTTCTTTTTTAGCTCCTGGCACCATCAGGAACGCATCTATTGATAAAAATTATTAAGAAGCTTTTGATGAACAGTAAGCCTAAAATGAAGAAGGAGATAATGAGGAGAAGGAATAACAGGAAGAGGAGGAAGAATGAAATTATTTGGAAAACAAGAACTCTGTAAAAAAAAAATGTATGAAGCAAAAAGATTACCAAGCAAGGGGGTATCAATTTCAAGATGGACCACTAAACAGTAATCCTAACCCACTGAGTTATTTGTAATAAATCCCATAAGGGTATAATTGTTGTTCTTAGCAATTTGGAGAATTAAAATTAGTCAAAAGCACACCCCAGATTGGCATTATGATGAACCTTTATTTGATATTTCTTCAAACATCTACAGTAAAATTATGAAACATTTATTCTATTTATAGTATAAGTGTGTGAAACTAATTGTTTTATTATGAAACAATTAGCCCTCTTACCGTAATGGACCATGTATGCGCAAAGCTAAACCTTAAGAGACAGCTGACATTGGCTCACTTGACCGCAATCTGAAAATCGGGGACAACTCCCTACTAGATCCATGAGTTATCGTCTTTAAAACGACTCGTCCTGTTCTCGGCTGACATGCTGGAGCAACGGAGAGAAAAAGGATAGACGATAAATGAAATTATGAGTGACTATTGAAGCGATGCGGTCTCGAAAGGCAGCGGCAGGAGTTTATACAGATTGCAAGACCCAGCATTTAGGTAGTCCACTTCTGCTTTTTAGCAAGGGAATTTGCATATCAGCTAAACATTTGGATCCGAGCTAAATATTTAGTTACAAACTAAATTGAGTTACAAACTAAATACTTAGGTTCAAACTAAATATTTAGGTCCAAGCTAAATATTGAGTTTGCAAATTAAGTATTTAGTTTGCTACTTAAATATTTAGTTTGGAACTCTGACAGTTATAAATATATGAATTACATGGTGACAATATGACTAACCCCTGTTTTTTCTCTTACAACACGCTAAATAGCCCAAAATATTGTTCATTTTTGACTGTGTAACTTTACAAACGGCACCCCATATGTTGGAGTGTGGCTAAATATAAACTGTTACTCATGTAAAGTGCCTCGAGATGACATGTTTCATGAATTGACGCTATATAAATAAAATTGAATTGAATTGAATGTCTCTCAACGCGTGTGGGCTGCTACTGTCATCTGGTGGTGGTCATTGCTCACAGCAATGGTTTGCATGCAGCCAAATTCCTCCAGTGGAACGACTGTCACTCCACCATCACATTAGGTAATCCTCATACCGGGCATACTGACTTCACAAGGGGAATATTTAGCACACTTTTAGATCCTGTTAAAAGAAAGGCCCTGTCTAATTCTACCACAGGACTTTCAAGGAAGATTTCCAACTTTAAACTTCAGCAAAGTTTACAGATTACCAAGAATTTTGGTTTGCCTTTAGAGTATCCGGTTCTCTTCTGTGGTGTTCACGTTTGCTCTCATCTACATCAAATTCTACAAAAAATATGTCTTTGAAGGTGGTAGATTTAGTGATTATGCATTATCCTGTAGTGTGTAGGAAGGCATATGTATTTATACAGTAGGATACACAGAAACTTAGAAGACTTTTTCATTCCCAATGTACATTTGAGAGAAATTCTGTACAAGGCTCCAAGTAAAAACAGAAGACAAAAGAGAAAGATTTTTATAAAAATATTACCTATGTTTCTGTCCCATATTTTTATAAAATTAAGGGGAGTACGGACATATATTTCTTTCCAATTAAAGCAGTGATCAGTATGGCCGGTAATCATCAGGCCTGGGTTTGCCTTGTAAAATTGAGCACAGCTTCATAATTTAACTATGACTTTTTCACACAGGGCCAGGTTGGCTTAAATAGCTTGTTTCCTTAGTAAATTAAATTATCAAACTTCTTCTGGTATTGTCTCAGGTTATCTTTATTCATTTACAAAATATTTTGTTTGTTTGTTTGTTGTGATCTGAAACACTGAAGTGGTACAAAAATGAAAAACAGAAGAAATCTGTAAAGGGTCAAACACTTTTTCACAAAACAGGAGCTATAATTCATAGAGCATGTTCATATTTTATTCGGGAACAATGCTCCCATCTGACCAGGAAGGCTGGTCTGATCTCAGAAGATTTTTCTCATTCCCTCCATCACTGATTCTGGCTGTTTTCTATTTACAAAATGGAAATGAAATCAATGAAACACACAAACATTTGTCTGATCTTTATAACTATACTTTTTTCCAATTGAAGCTTACACATTTATTAATAACAATCCAGATGTAGTAACTCAAGAGCATCAAATATATTCAGCATCAACAGAACCCTTTTGAGTATGAAAACATATTTAGGCTGAAAAAATGATCAAGGAAAAAGTAGAGGGAAACTTAAGTTGTTATTCCAATATCAGACACGAGCCTCTAGAGTAACACAAACTGTCCCAAACATCTTCATGGTGCAGGTGAAGCGGAGCCGCTGGAGCTTTAGCTTCTGTCAGATTGTGTGTCGCTTAGTGAATCGGCAGAAGGGAGATTTGTGGAGTACTTCAGCGATACATCCAAACCCACAACCGGCCCCACCACGCTGAGCCAGGATAGCACATAGTTCACGGGCCTGTTGGCATGGACACATACAAGTCAATGGGTTAACATGATTCCATGCAGACATCACACGTCCTATCACCTAAGGCAGTTCACAGCTTTCCTTCTTGAGGCATTACTTGGACTCGGATTGAGATAATCCTAACCGTAAATCCCCAAAATGTCCCCAAAACCAATCAGAATAATTTAGAAATCTGTTGATGCTGAGACCCAGGCTGATACCTTCTTAAAATTTCATGAAAACCAGCTTATATGTCTGAAACTCGGACTACACTTCATTAGCATTACATTTACTCACTTAGCAATAATGTTCAGGGGTCTCATTTATAAAGCTTATGTATGCACAAAATGGGGCCTGAAACGTGCATATGTCACTTTCCACGCAAAAGTTGGGATCTATAAAAAATAAAACAAAAACTCGGCGGGAAATTGTGCGGTCCTCGCAGCAGCTCTGACCTAGACTTACGCTCGTTTTGGAGACATGGGACATTTGAGACGCAGATGGTGAAGTGGTGAAATGCAGCCAAACTGCAAACAATTTAACTCCATATTCAATTCAATTAAATTTTATTTATATAGCGCCAATTGATGAAACATGTAATCTCAAGGCACTTTACAAATTCAAATTCATATCAGACATATCAGAGGACCATATAAGATTTTAATCATAACATGACGTAATTATAACCCTTCTGAACCGCTGTGTTATTCATGCTTGCGCTGATGACACATAACTAGACATAAGCACCATTCAAATAAATATTGTATACAGGGTTTCATGGTATAAATTTATTAAGTTCCCGACCAGACAATAATACATTAGATCTGCAGAACCACACAGGTTTGGACAGAAAAGGCCTGCTCATTTCTACAGGACTGTTTTGAAATCACTGACTGGGATGCATTTAAAGAGGGTGCTGACTTAGAAAGCTACACATCATCTGTGCTTTCCTATATGCGGTCAGTGCTGAAGACCCGGTATGCAGCATTCAGATCTGGAGACAGAGTGGACTACTGCAGGTCTAGAAGCAAACTCAAACAGGCATCCAGAAGGCCAAGCAAAGGTACAAGCAGCGCATCGAGGACCATTTCAGCAGCAACAATCCATGCGACATGTGGAGATGCATCAGAAACATCACGGACTACACGTGCAGCGACCAGCTGCTAAGGAATGATCCGGCTCTCCCTGACACCTTAAACAGCTTCTTCACACGGTTTGACTCTCCAAGCAGCAGGGAGCCTGAACATCTTCCCCAGCCAGCGGAGCACCACCAGCCTCTTGTCCTGTAGCTCCACCAAGTGACCTCTTCCCTAAAAAAAAGTCAGTACCAACCAGACCACAGGTCCTGTGCGGACCAGCTAGCAGGGGTCTTTCTAGACATCTTCAACCTCTCCCTGCAGCTCTCCACGGTTCCTGCCTGTCTAAAATCATCCATATCATGCCTGTCCCCAAGAAACCAACCATCACCTGCCTCTATGATTATCGTCCCATCGCTCTGACCCCCGTCATCATGAAGTGCTTTGAGAGGATCCTCCTAAAGTACATCAAGGACACCATCCCTGCTGGCCTGCAGATCGCCAACAGGGAGAATCGCTCCACAGAAGATGCTGTCTCATTAGCACTGCACTCAGCTCTGACTTATCTGCAGCATCTCAACACCTATGTTAGGATGCTCTTCATGGACTTCAGCTCAGCATTCAACACTGTGATCCCAGAGATGCTGGCTCTGAAGCTCCACAAAATGGACTATCCACACCTCTCTGCTCCTCACCAACAGGCTTCAGCAATCAAAGATTTTCTGATCAATGATGATGACTGGCCAATATGCCACTTTAGACTTCAAGCATTGCATTCTGCCATAACTGACGGGGGAAAGTGGCTACAACCCCCCAGTTTCTGGGTGCAAACACCAGAGCGCAGAGAAATGCACGCTCACCATGCAGCTCTCAGCCGAACGTCCTGTAAGCTTTCTAAACTGCTTTTTGCATTTTTATTTGTTTGGAGGGGTGTTCTTTATTATTCTGGGGGAAACTTCTCATTCCCCCAGTGTACCTCCCTCTTCTGAATGTCAATATGAGCACACAGCCTCAGAAGAATTTGAACACAGAGTACGGTGGTCATCTAACGTTTAAAACTGCAATCACTACCGACAACTCACCACAGAAAAAAAGGAGGAAAAGAACTCTCGGCAGACAGTATCATGAAAGTTATCTTTCTTATGGCTTCAGTTGGATTTGATCAACTGTCCTCAGCCCAAGTGCTTCCTCTGTTGGGAGAAGCTTGCTAATGCTAACATGGTTCCAAGCAAGCTAAAGAGGCACTTAGAAACCCAACATCCATTTCATGTTCAAAGAAACTTAGCCTACTTTAAAAGAACGCAGGATTTGAACCAGAGGCAGCGAGTTTGTTTGTTGGATTGTGTGAAAGTGTCTGAAAAGGCAACAGAGACTAGTTACATGTTAGCGGAGCTTATTGCAAAGCAGAAGAAGCCTCACACAATAGTGGAGACGCTCATCCTCAACGCTTGCAAAAAACAAACAGCATCACGCTGAGTCCAGATGCCGAAAAATGAGCTGTCCAAAGAGCCGTCATCTAATAATACAATCAAACGAAAAATCAACGACATGTCACAAGACATTGAGCAACATGCAGAGAAACTGTATGCGAGCGGCAGATTTTCCCTACAAACAGACAAATCTATTCACATAAGTGGGGCTTCCCAACTTCTGGCAGACATCAGATATGTTGATGGTGACTCTATCAAGGAGACTTTTCTTCTTCTGCAAAGAAATGCAAGACCATACTACGGCAGAAGAAATATTCAGGGCAACTAATTTAAACTAACTCAGGGTAAACTATTTAAATGAGGACAGTCTGACCTGTAATATGTGCATCAGTCTTTGCACAGATGGTGCGGCACACATGACGGGAAGAGTGAAATGATCTAAGGTGAAAGCTCAAAACCCACATATTGATAAACCACTGCATTTTGCACCAAGAGGTGTTACTTACCAAAACCACCTCCCTCCAGAGCTGACCGAGGTGCTGAATCAGGCTGTGCAGACGGTGAGTTATATCAAATCAAGGCCCCTGAAATCTTGCCTCTTCTCCCGGCTGTGCGCCGAAGTGGGAGCTGACCACTAAAGCCTGATCCTCCTGTTATAAAAAATATTATTCTGAAGTCACTATGGCCTCACACCACTCGGACATAGGAGGCCTGCAGACATGATGGCTGTGTATAAGATCCACTGTTTGCTGATTGCAAGGCCAAATGCTGCAGCTGCTGGGGGATACTGATTGTCTACAATAGACTGTCTTTGTTTTGTCTCATGGGAAGGCCACTGTGCAGTATTAGGGGGAGCTGAAAAACAAGACAGGCAGAGACAGGCAGAGACAGGCAGACACAGACCGCAGCGGGACCGTGGGGTGCGATTACTTTCCATCTGTGTGATCTCTGCTCTGTTTCTCAATAAAAGTGCTGGAACTGCATCACCACCGTCTTTTCATTTAGTAATGATTGAAATTAAGTATTATTGTTTAGAATTCCATCCACACTTCCACACAGAGGTACGTTGGCTGTCACGGGGGAAAGTCCTAACCTGTCTTTATGAGCTTCGGGAAGAACTAGTTTTCACACAAACACAATGTACCACATAAGGACAAGATCGCGGATGAGAGGTGGCGCGCCAGGCTGGCCTACCTCGCAGACATATTTAGCCATGTTAATGAGTTAAATGTCAAGATCCAGGGCAGGAATGAAGACATTTTATCATCCAGACAAGATTCGGGGATTTATGAAAAAACTTACCCTGTGGTGCGAGGCTTTGCAACAGGTCTCCATGGAAATGTTTCCGCTGATATCAGCTGCGCCACAGGCAGCGAGGGAGCTCACTGTATATGCCAAACACCTTCTGACCTTAAAAGAGAGGTCTGAGCTCTATTTCCCCTGTGTGGCTGACGAAGACTGTGACTGGATCCGAGACCCATTCAACGAGGAATCCTCAACAGAAAAGCTCACCATGAAAGAGGGAGAGGAGTGTGCAGAGCTCCATGTGGACCGCACACTGAAACTCAAAACTGGATCAGTTTTGGTTGGCTTCTGCATTGGAGTACCCAAGCATCTCTCACCACGTGACTGAGCAACTTCTTCTTTTCCCCACTACCTACCTGTGTGAGTTAGCATTCTCTGCTCTGATCTCCATGAAGAACAACAGGTGGTCACAGCTCTCCGTTGAACAGGACTTACGAGTGGCCCTCTCCTCAGTGCCGCATAGGATTAAATAAAAATCTGCGTGCTCCTACTGGCACATGTATCTCACTAATGTGTAATTATGCAACATATTTGTATGTGAAAATATTTATAATTGCAAGTTTCAATACTGATTCCAAATGTTACGTTAATAATTTGTAGGTCACCACCATTGACAGTTCAGCTTCCTTCCAATGACAGTTCTAAGTGCTTAATCTTTGTGACCTGCCTGTTTTAAATGGGTGTGTTGCTGCTTTGATGAAGCCTAATTTAATCAATTAATCACGCTGGTTATATCTTTTTAGAGGAATTAATAAGTGAAGAAGGACTCTCATATAACATGGGTTTGAGCTCCTCCCATATCGTCAGCAATATGGGAGAAGGCCAATTCCTGACTCGTACCAAATTCTGCATCCAGCCAACATGAAGAAAATCAGTACACCAACAACAGATAACGGGAGTTGATATGGGAAAATTTTGAAATATACCAAAAATAGTAGTGCAAGCATTATCATCTTGGCCTTTCTCGAGTCACTGTGGAGCACCCAACAAAGCTTTCTTCAAAGTATCATTTAAAGCTTTTAGCAGCGAGTGCCTTTGTTGGATGGAGAACTCAGCTGTGACCCTACCTGCCTTGATCCTGAGCAACCTGCAGCACAGGCCCCATGAACTCCTCTGTTCTACAAGGATGAAGGAAAAAGAACGGTTGGCCAAGCAAGGGGTGTTCCTGTCACAAAGACCAAGAAATAAGATTTCAGCACAGCTTTATAGAGACCCATGGGTACAAGTAAAAGGTAGTAATTCTTACCTGCTGACTTATTGCATTCAAAGGAGAATTCCGAAGACAAAGCCTGAAGTTTGGGTGGATGGTGCCCCACATCTCCTCTAATGTCAGGCTCTTTCCCTCTGAGACAAGAGGACGAAGAATTGCGTAAAACACTCTAAGGGCGTTGTTAAACACACAAAAGTTTAAATAATTATTTTACTTTCTAATAGGGCTGCACAATGTCATTAAAGTTTTTATTTTTCCTCCATTTGATCTGAAGGCCCTTGGAGAGAACGTATTAATAGGCAAATCAGTGTAAAGTATATAAAACCAAATTAAGTAAAAATGTAGACATTTAAAATATCATTAAAGTCACTTACTGTACAGCCAGAGTGTTATCTTTTGACTGACAACTGCTTTCACAGACATGCTGTGGAGATCCAGATCCAGGGTAGAAAACAGAGGACACCACAGATATCTACAGCTGCTATTTCTATTCAGTTCAATTGGGTGAACTGGTGCATTATTAAAAATTCACCTCCTGGAGTGGAGGTTGAAGGCTCCTATATACTCTCAGACTGTGAGCCACGCAGATTCCGAGCTGACCTTTTACCCTTCAATCGAGCAAACATTTCTTGAGACAAATTCCTACAACTCTCACACTTTTTGCTGGGACGAAGCGGGGGAAGGGATGGTAAAATGTTTGATTAGCTGGTTGAGCACTTAAGAGTCGTTTCTTTGTCACATAGAAAACAGGTTGACGTGAAGACTTTTTGACCCTCAGCAGTTTATAGTGTGACACTGCGTACACAGTCGTAAAAATTTAGTTCTGCGTGTACTGTCAGCCCAGAGCCTGCACTTTTTACAGCCCTAGTAAAGACACACTTGGAGAAGTCGGGATTCTTAAATAACCCCCCCCACAAAGATTAGAATTAGTGTTACACCAATACCGATACCAGTATGGGACGGGGCCCCGATCCAGCACTAAAATTGTGGTATCGGTATCGGCGAGTACCAACAGATAGAACACCGATACCATTTTGATGTTTGTATGTCACTTGAACGCAGCCTTCTCTCCCCCGACTAGTATTATACATGTTATATAAGTTTATGAAAGTTGCTCTAGTTTAGCCTTTGACAGCAAAACTCAGGGTTTAAAAGAGATTATTCAATGATTAATATAATTTTACTGTCTTACTGTTGCCCTACTATTATACATGTTATAATTTCATGAATGTTGCACTATTTTGGCCTTTGAGAGCCAAATGTTTATTCAACTGTTGTCACCCATTTCAGGTGGTAAAAAGTTCTACTACCCTAAGTAGTATGAAGTTTTTCATATATACACACACATCAATTTCAAACAGATGGTATCGGTATCTGCCAATACTGCGCAGCCAGGTATTGGGTATTGTATCGGGGCCAAAAAATGGCATTGGCGCAACACTAGTTAGAATTCCAATATGGCAACGGCCAGGAAAGCTGTTTTGTTGTTAGTACCGCTTGTGTAACATTTATTCTAGACGCACTCTTACAACTGTGTCTTGTAAAATAAACATGTTTTATCAGATCTTACTGCTGCTTATGCGAGGAGCCGCCATAATGGATCCGACAATTGGCCATAAAAGAATTCTGAGAGGAAAGTCTGACTATAGCGGCCGTTACTGTTACTTTCAATTGGAAGCCGGGATTTACAAGTTCCGCCTGCAAAGGGAATGCAGATCAATCCGTGTCGTACTGTTAGCTTAGCATGTAGCATTTCATTTTTCTTGTCTGTCTGCCTGGAAGAATAACACTATTGTGTATCTTGTCTGTAAAGAGGGTCGCGTGTTTTCTCCTGGTTGTACTCCACATGTTAAAACACTTTAAAACTTCCACCAGCAGCTCAGTATCTGGTCAGTGGAGCGGCTGCAGGGAGGAGAGGGGCTGAGTGTCTGTGCACTGTTGTCAGAATAATGGGTCAGTTTATATAGATTTTGACACAAACCATTATCTTTGAATAATTACATTTTTATCCATTATGTAGAGACATTGCTTATTCTGACAACCCTACTATATCCCATCTATGGTATCACTGTGGCTGGTGTATAAAAAAATATTTTTTATACACCTGCAAGTAAAGCCCGGAGGCCTGCCAGGCTTATAATACAGTGGGGGAAACCTGAATTTACATTCAAACCAAATAGAATGTAAACCAAATGAAGATTTCCTCCATCTTCACCATCTCCACTTTTGCATAGCAGATTTCTCTCGTCTTGGCCCTTCACAGTTGCCACTCCACCCAGTACAGACCGACCCGTTTCAGTGACTGGCCTGAGTGTCAATGCTTTTGATAATACGTGGGAGTATTACAATATGCTTCAAGACTCTACTTCAGTCTGAGACATGACTGTTTGATTTGCACTTTAGAGGGCTGACAAATGGGTGTTTCTGGCAACAGGAAGTAAGATAATCTTGATGTCTCTAGCCCCATTTCCTCTCCCCTTGTTAAACCGATTCGTGCCGAGCTCGGTCCGAGCTCGGATCAGTTAACCAAGCCGAGCTTGGTTCTGACGACCATTTACACATCATGCTATCTCGGTTCCTTGGTTCCTCCTCGCCTCCTAGTGACGATCTGCGGTACTACTGCTCTCTGGGATCGAAGGCAGGACCAAGCAAATCAAAATGCTTGGTATTAATTGTGATACGTTGTTGTTTGCGGAAAGTCAGGCGAAGACAGCAACTTTTGGTGGATTTACTTGACAGAGTCAGCTTTTGGGAAGTGGATAAGACAAACGAATGTCTAATAAGGATTTACAGACACAGGAAACAATGACAGACGCTGAGGTTTTTCACACTGCTAAGCAGAATCATCACTGGAAATCGTGTGTCATGGTAAGGAAGCTAGTATTATTATGAATGTATGAGATGTCAGCAGGCTGTAAGAAGATGACGCAGTCTGCTCATGCGCTCTTTGTTATCAGAGAACCGGGCCACTGAAAAATGGAGCCAAGCCCACCTATTGAACTGGTCTGCAGTTAGAGCGGTCCGGTTGTGTCTAGCTCGGTTCAGTTCAGTTTGCGTTCCATTTACACTCGATAGTTATCTCAGTTACCGAGCTTGGACTGGTCTCAGCACGGTTAAAAAGGGGTAGTGGAAACGGGGTATATCAAAATGTCCTACTAGACCGCTTCAAAAACACATTACGTAGTTTTTAAGAACCCTAAAAATGTCAACTTTATGCAACATGAAAAAACAACAAAGTGAGTAAGATGCTGTTTTTTTTTTTGTGTGACTAACCCAAAGTGAATGCTCTAAAGTACAGCACAGGAGCACCATAGCTACAAGAGTGCAGGATGTGATACTCGTACTGCAGCACCCGGCTGCTGCTCTTAGTCACTGAGTAGCTACCATCGTCTTCCTCATCCATGTCATCTTTGAGAATGTCCGGACCAGTGGAGGTCACGGGGTCTGGCTGTGAAAGAACAGACACACTGTCAGACACGGTTATCTTTACCTGCTTCAAAGTGAACCAAATAGTTACCTTTTCAGGTCCAGTGGAGTCACAGGGTGTCTCTGGCTGTAGGTGTTTGAGAAGCGGACCCCAGTCAGCGGGAACTGACCTGAGAGCAGTCTTCCTGAGGTAGCCTTCCTTTGACCCCTGCAGCCATATTAGGAAGTGACCAAAACCATTGAGCTTCTAACGCTCTAACAGACAGTAGGCCTACACACCTGCTCACCTGAACGGCTTCCCAGCTCCAGCCATCCCTCAACTGATCTGAGCGCCGAAGGAGCAACTGGCAGCAGCGACTGAACTGCTCCTCATCCAGGACATGGCTGTTCATCTCTGAAGGGGACATGGAGGAAACTGTAGAACATGTGGGGCCGCACTTACCCACACATACATGCAGAAAATTATTTAAATCTAAAGATGTCATTTTTAAAACGTCCCCATTAGGAAAAGATTTTTTTATTTTATTTTTGCCAAACCAGCAGACATGAGTGGGCATGCGCTGGTTGCTGGTATAAGGATTCATGGAAATCTTCTGCTTCTCCACTTTAAAGTCCTTTTAATGAGACATCAGAGAACGTTTTCTCCGGCTGTTTAATGGAGCATAGTCCACCCCACAGTGAGCAGCTTTCTATACGTTTTACTCTTTGACAGACAGAACGGGGTAAAACGAGCACATTTACTGAAAAGAACAAACAAACAAACTTCTGGACCGAAAACTAAATAATAAAAAAACAACAAAAAAACGGGCGATCAACCCAATACAAGTTTCAGCAAATATAATTGTTGTTTTTCTGCCGATTATATTTACTCCTCTTAAATAGATTAGAATCAAACAAACAAAAATACCATAAACTGGCAGAATGGTCCTTTATTGAGAAGCTTCGGTTCAGACTGCGTAGAAAGAAGCGATCGAGCCCAATATCGCCGAGCAGCAGCAGCTCAGCAGCTCGCTGCTGAGTCGGATCATGTCGGAACACACGTAGACTTGGGGAGAACCTCAGCCAGTTCCTGCTGGAATGTCATTTTACAGCAGATTTCTCTGGCTTCACACCTAAAACTGTTACCTTCTGAGTAAATACGGAAGACAGCGGCGCTCAGCGATGACAGTGCGACGTCGTCGCTACCATAGACATAAATAGTAGACCCAAAATCGGCCGCTTTCACCTATGGGCTTTGACGGGATTTAGTGGCGCCATCTTGGGGCGGTTGAAAGCTCAGCTCACTGTAATGTGTTGACCAGGCGCAGAATCAATTTTAAACAACTATAACTCGTGGAATATTGAACTAATTTTCATGTTGTTGTTGTTTTTTTTTTTTTTTTTTTTTTGCTTAAAACTTTAAAACTATAGCTATTATAACAACTGGTCCAGTGCGTTTAAATAATCTTAGTGCGGTTAAAAGTAATATAATATTCTGACAGGATGTATGTATGTTTCAAAACACAACCACTAATTTTTACAAGTTTTTTATTGCTATATAAACAAACACATTTGTGCATGTACACATATATATGTACATATATAAATACGTTCCAAAAAGAATCCGTGATAGGCGAAATCCGTGAAGTAGTAACCTTTATTTTTATTATTTTTTTTACAATTATTATACGATGAAATACTCCATAGGACATTGAAACCATAGAACAAATTTTATTTACAGGCCCAAGCATTTAACAAATAAAAGTACTGTATAAAATAATAATTTTAATCATCAATACGAACTGAAGGCTTCACATTGCGGAGATCAGCACCGCCCCACCGCGACCCGAGTCATTGGATTAGAACGGGAGAAAATTCAAAATGATTATGAAAAAAAAAATACAAAGTACAGTAGGACAAATAGTGACTCACGTGTATTTCACTGTTTATCTGACTGAGCCGCTGCATCCTGACTCCGCTCTGTATCGTTTTTTTCTTCTAAAGCCCGCGGTGCATGTGTGTTTTTTGTCGGGAGAAAAACATAGTTATTGGTAGTTGTTGTCGCTCTTTTTTTCTTCTGGGCAAAAATATTCTTATAAACCGACATGCCACCATCGATTATGTTTGAGAACTGTAATGAACGGCTGGTCAAGGAGGTTACAAGGAATAACAGAGGCACGGTTTCCCATTAAATATATAATTTATTAAATATACAGGTACCAAGAAACAAATCAATGTATTTTATTGTACACAAAAACTAACTAGTTTAAAAGTGAGCACCTATGCTGGTCTGGAATCCTGCTAACTGTGAAGAAAAGTTAAAAACCCAGTTCAATTAAGTAGATCCCTTGGGAGGGGGGGAGAACGACTGCAAAACACAAACTGAATACACCTTAGTGTTCCCCAACAAAAACACACTCACTCCCAAAACCCTAGTGCATAATACAAAAAGAAAACAAACTCTCCTCCCACTAATCCCCTTAACTCAATCTGAATAAAACCAGGGGGTCCCAGGTGGGTCGAACCTGGACAACAACCAAAGAAACAGCAAAACAGAACTAAAATTCCAACTGAAACAGTAACAGGTCAGCCTCTAGTCTGGAAAAACCAGTCCACGGTTCTTTGTGTTTGCCTTCAAAAAGGGTTGCCTTTACAGGAATCCTCTGCCTCGAATGTGCTTTCCCTAACCATTTGCCCCCTTTTAACTGGAAAGGCTGATTGCCTCTCATTAAACCCCAGCTGCGCACGATCCCAGCGTCCTCCATATGTGGCAGGAGGGAGAGTGTGCAGCACTATGCTTCCGGCTACATATATATATATATATATATATATATATATATATATATATATATATATATATATATATATATATATATATATATATATATATATAGATAGATAGATAGATATATAGATATATAGATATATGAATATATATATATATATATATATATATATATATATATATATATATATATATATATATATATATATAGATATATAGATAGATATATATAGATAGATAGATAGATAGATAGATAGATAGATAGATAGATAGATAGATAGATACTGGGTGCGATTTGCCAAGGCGGATGGGGGGGGGGGGGGATTTACCCCCCCTCTGTGACCCCCCCCCCCCCCCCCCCCCCTCTGGTCATTCATGTTTTATCCCTGGGGGGGATACATTCCTCCCCCCCTCTGGTCTGAATAAGTAATATTATGGATTTTTACGAATGTATATAAATTAGGGCTGTCAGTTTTAACGCGTTATTAATGCGTTAGACCACAACCACACCGTTCCCTAATGTTTTTTCCCCGCCGCGCTCTCCGGACTGTGTTTCTTTTATCCTCTACGCTTTCCGTATAGTTTCAAGAGCGCTAGAGACTGTAGCAAAACAGACCCGCGCTCACTGTTGCACAGACTGTTTATTTCATGCAACTTTGGGCTTGTTTTTTTTTTTTCTAAAGGCGCTTGTAAATTTCATAATCAATTATTTGGGCTCTAAAATAAGTGACGAAACAGCGGTTATTAAGAGACCTGCCTGCACTAGACACTTTGTATCCAGCTGAAATATCCCTCCGCCATAGGAGCCGACGGTAGTAAAGGCAGACACAGCAACTCTGCACGTATTTTCTGCAGTTTACGGTACAATAACCGGTGATAACTGCTGAAAGTAGATTACTTGGTGCAGATCACCATTTTAAGCAGACATTGGTTCTGAAGATGAGTTTTTAACATGCTGATAACATTGCAGAAACTCAACCCATAAACCGCACTTTAATGCTTATTAATTTGTTTTCTCTGTATTTGACAAACTAAGGCTGAATTACGTTGCCAAACGAAGGACCTGAAGTTACTAAACAGTTGCTAAACAGTCTCTTTCAGGGTATTAAGCTCCTGCCCAGTTGCAAGCAAAGTGTAAGACTGGAATGACCTTGAAATTTAAAACCTTTTTTCAAGGTTTAAGCTGTATGGATATGGATATGGATATAAACAGCAAGCAAAAATATTGTTGTTGGTGTGAAAGCTCAGAATTAGATGTGTGTGAGAGAGAGTGAAAAAAAACGAACAATAAAACTTATGACTTTATTAAAATGTAAATTTTTTGTTAATTCTTATGTATATGCCTAATACCATGTCTATCTTTGTTTAAGAGGCAAAAAAATATATCGGCATGGTATTTATTTACAAATTTATTTAGACATTGTGTAAACATCAAGGCGTCATGATTAGTCATTTAGCGATTATAGTCCAGAGTTTAACATTTGGCACTAGGATGTTTTCATTCCAATTCTGAAAAGTGCTTGAAAAATAACAAAATAAAAATATTTTTTGTGCAATCATGTATTTTATTAGTGTCATTTATTGCAAAATTGCATATTAAAATGCTCAAACAGGCTATTACACTTTCAGAAATAAAAGGATAAAACATGCAATTAATTAGCAATTAATCTCGAGTTAACTATTGACATTATGTGATTAATCAATTCAAATTCAAATTTTTAATCGTTTGATTAAAATTTCGTTAACGTCTTGTGTCCTTCACATCTGTTAATTAAATTTTTTGTTGTCTGTTTTTAAAGAGTATTAATACGTTTTCTGCTCGAAGCGGTTAAAGTAAACTAATACCCACTCCCGAGTCCAGACAGTAGATGGCACAAGTTTAAAAACAATAGTCTAACCTACTGGATCTAGCTATTTACCTGAAAGAGCAGCTGCTAACTAACCAAGTAATGAATGAGAACGTGTGGAAGCATGAACGTCAACAAAGTATTTTGTCATATTTCGGCCCGAAACATCAACAGAAAAGGTCAAGAGTAGATGACGGGACAAACAGCCATGGTAATGTTACAGGACAAACTTTGGTGGATGATGAAGATTTGCAGGCAGCGTCACAAGACAAGAAGCAGCAGCAGCCAAGCTCTGATGCCTTCACGGAGCATATTCAATTTTGGAGGGACTAAGTCACAAAGACTTGGACGTGTAGACCTGTATCTCTCTACCTAATATTAGAAAAATCACATTCTTATCAAAAATATAAACAATATCTTTTCATCTTTCTGGTGAAAAGTTATCCCTCGAGCCCTGACGTAAATAGTACCTCGATTGAAACAAAAATAAGCCGCACATTGCTGAGGCATCATTAGTGTATTCATCTTGAATCAGCAGGACAGGGCAGCAGATCGACCACCCCAAGATGGCGGCCGTTATTCCTGCGCAGCAACAGTCAACGCGGGGTCTACTCTTATATTATGTCTATGGCTACCATAGACGTAGACGCCTCGTTGGGCGCGGGTTCGTACGTCAACGTCACCGCCATATTGTGTGTGGCAGAAAGAAGTTCTGTTATAGTAAACGTCGATCAGAGAGGATGCCTCATTCCTGTGCTGCATGGAAAGCTACCAACCGTTTTACATATGTGTGTAGCTTCAGTCCTGGCATTGCTGGTGAGAGGTATAAATATATATATATATATATATATATATATATATATATATATATATATATATATATATATATATATATATATATATATATATATATATGTATGTGTGGGTGTGCGTGTCTGTGTCTGTGTGTTATGAATAAAAGTTTAAGTTCTGGTATAGTCACAGATTAGGAACAGACGTTTTGGGGGAGTATTAAAGAGAAAGTTAGTAATTTGAAAAAAAAAAAAAAAAAGCCCTAGGACAATAAAGTAAAACAAAAAAAAAAAAAAAAGACAAAAGTGGTAATATGAGGAAAACGTCATATTATGATAATTAAGGGGGGACATTTCCAGAATAGTCACAGTTTGCAGAACTATTTCAGTCCTGGAGTAATAGGGCCAGGTTAGATTATTTTAATTATTTTTATTCTTTACGAGTATCAAGTCAGGAGAATGAAGCCAAAGGAATAAGAAAATAAACTCGTAATATTACAAAAGTAAAAATATTACAAATATAAATTACGTTCTGAGATTAAACTCCCTTTGAAACTGTTTAAGTGACTCAGACTAACTGCAAATTTGCCACATTCAACATGGCGGACGCTCTGACGCATTCGCAGCATAAGCAGAACACGTATATGATGCACTGAGCTCAAACAATTTCAAGGTGCATACCGCCATCTACTGTACAAGAGTATGTAACTTCACAACCTCCACAAGTTAATTTATATTTTTCAGTTTATTATCATGTAAGTACATGAATAATACTTTTCTAATATAAATATCTTCTTTGCCCCCTTCTGTACCTAATATTCCTTTCAAACTCCATTCTCATCCGGCCCTTTGCACCTTTTCCTTTAATTTCTCTCTTTCAGTTAGATATACTACACATTTCATTTTATTTTTCTGCACAAACTACACACTATTCATTAGTTCTTTTCCCTATTCTATATAGAATGTCATTTAGTAATATATGACCTACCCGTGATCTCATCATTATCACTTCTTCTCTTCTATTTTTCTTCGTTACTACTGACTTTTGTATTTTATATAAGTTGCTCCCTTTCTTGTCTTCATTCCATCTTTTCTGCCATAATTCTAATTATTTTGTTTTGATTTCTATTTCTATTGCTTTACCCTCACTTTTCCCAAATGGAATATTATTTCCCTCTCTAACACCTTTTTAGCCAGGTCATTACTTCTTATTTGTGGGAAGAGTGTGAGAGAAAGAGCGGAAGAGAAAGAGAGCGCAAGCTATATCTTTGAGTGCTTAAGTGCTTTTTCCCCCAACTTTTTTTTTATCTTTCCACTGAGTGTATGTAAATATTGTGTATATTGTTGTACTTGGGTTAGTTAGTTTTTTGGTGGTTTTTGTAGGGTTTCTGGTTGTCCAGTGTTGCCCGGCAGTAGGTTGTCGTCTTTAAACGGCATGTTGGTGGTGGGGAGTTTGGGCACCTTCTCCACACTGACGAGGAGGAGTGGCATCAAGGTGGTGCTGGATCTGTCTGTTTGGTGATGGGTGAGGTGAATGGACACAGTGCCATCAAGTCCGCGGCCCATATGAACAGAGCTGCAGATCTGTTTGTGGAGAAGGTGGAGCAAGGGAACCTGTTGGGCGAGTTGAATCTCGGTGAGCGGCTCGTTCCTTCAGGTGTCGCCACTCATGCAGCTAGCCACAAAGATTATTTTATCAAATGTCCATGCGTTCGTCAGTGATGAGTTCCTCGTCAAAGAGCTGTCTCATCACAGAAAGGTGGTTTCCCCCATTAGAAAGATCCTGTCAGGGTGTAAATCACTGTTGAAGAATGTTGTTTCATACAGAAGAGAACTCTATATGGTTTTAAACAAACGTGATGAGGAACTCAACCTGTGCTTCGAGGTAAAAGTAGACTTTGATTATTTCTTGTTCGCCACATCATCAACCATGAAGTGCTTTGGTTGTGGCCATGAGGGGTTGTGTTCCATTAAGACAAGGAGGAAAAACGTTTTACTTTATTGGATGCCACTTTTATTTTGTTTGCTACATGGATCCCTTTAAACATTTCTTCCTTTACTTACCATATTTCTCGGACTACAAGTCATTAGAAAGGTTTGTGTTGGTGTTTGAAGAAGACAGTGAAACAGATATGAATGGAGAAAGTAATTTGTGTTCCCCAGATATATAATTTGCTCCATGAGGTTCTTCAACAGTTTCCTCTGTTTTAAGCAAAGTATGTCTGTTACATCTGATGATTTGCCCTTCCTCAGTTCTTACTTTGAAAGATTGAGGTGCAACCTCTTAAAGAACATTAGCTTTAGTAATCCATCCACCATGAGCTTCAGTCCTGGCATTGCTGGTGAGAGGTGGAAGCTGCTTAGCTGTTCTGTCATCCATCCATCCATCCATTTTCCATACCGCTTAATCCCTCATGGGGTCGCGGGGGTTGCTGGTGCCTATCTCCAGCTGTCAATGGGCGAGAGGCGGGGTACACCCTGGACAGGTCGCCAGTCTGTCGCAGGGCAACACAGAGAGACAAACAGGACAAACAACCAGCTGTTCTGTCATACAAGTTTTTTTTTTTGTTTTTTTTTTTTGCTTTTGCTGCAGTTTTAGAACCTTGCCTTCGTTAATATAATATGGTAATGTGGTCCGCAATTTTCTGTTCATCAACAGTTCCCCAGGTGACAATCCACACTCCAGCAGGGATGCTCGATCGCTGCAAGATGAGGATCTGAACCACAGTTTGCATGTATAATTACACAGGTTGACAATAAGCTTGAAAGTAAAGCCATTACAGGAAAGTTAGAGTAATAGTTATTGACAGCCAAATAGTCTTTGCCTTGAAGATGAAACAAGTCCATCCCTACCCTACCATGGTGCCATAGGCATATATGTAATAATCATGGACTCTTTAGTTTGCCTGTTTCTCTGTTTTTGACACATTTTCCTATCACTCTCTCAATGTCTCTGTTTATTCATGGCCAGAAGACTGTTTCTCTCGCCTTCTTTTGTATTTTTCAACACCAAGATGACCTTCATGTATTCTATTGAGAATGTCCTGCTGTGAGCTTTGTGGAATGTCTATTCTGTTTTGTTTCAGCAATAGTCCATCCACATGGCTTAAGTCACCTCTGATGTGGTAGAACAATGGAAAGGATCCTGCTGTCCATCGATTTTCCATGTGCTCAATCATATGCTGTAGCTCTGCATGTCTTGTTGTTTCAGCTACTATCTATCTGAATTTTGCATTACAGACAGGTAAAGCTGCACACACCATGTTTACATAGCTTTCCACCTCATCTGCAATATTACTCACAGTGTCGTAAAGGGACACTTGTGACAGTGCATCAGCCATGATCAGGTGTTTTCCTGGTGTATATATCAGTTTACAATCATATCTCTGAATTTTCATCATCATACGCTGAATTCTTGGAGACATATCATTCAAGTTCTTCCTGATGATGGCCACAAGCAGGCAATGATCCGTTTCTACAGTGAATGAAGGTAGGCCATAGATGTAAATGTGAAATCTCTCCAGTCCAAAAAACAATCCTAGGCATTCCTTTTCAGTTTGAGCATAGCTACGCTCTGCTTCTGTCATTGACCTAGATGCATAAGCAACTGTTTTTCACAGTTCACCTTCAGCTTGGAGTAATACAGCTCCTACTCCATCCTTGGAAGCATCTGTTGACACCTTGATTCCCTTTACTGGATCATAGAAGGTTAATACAGGTGCGGTTGTCAGTGCTCTTTTAAAGGTTTTCCCACTCAAGGTCATGTTTTTTCTGTCCACTGAAACTAATCTCCTTTACACAGAAGCTGTGGAATGCGGGATTGTTCTAGCTGCCATATTGGGAAAAAAATATGCCTATAAAGTTAACCATTCCCATAATCTGCTGTACTCCAGTTTTATCTTTGGGTTTTTGCATGTCGAGTATGGCCTTCACTTTCTCTTGACTTGGCTGAATGCCTTGTGCAGACAACTTATCTCCTAAAAGAGAATCTCCTCAACCCCAAAATGACATTTGCTTCTTTTGAGTTTCAGTCCATGACTTTCTATGCGATCTAATACTTTGACAAGCCTCTCATTGTGCTCTTGAAGACTGGAACCCCAGATTATGATGTCACCCACATATGCCCGAACTCCTTCCAGTCCTTCAATTCAATTAAATTCAATTTTATTTATATAGCGCCAATTCATGAAACATGAGTTTGCATGTTCTCCCTGTGCATGCATGCTTTTTTCTGGGTACTCTGACTTCCTCCCACAGTCCAAAAAGCATGACTGTTAATTGGCCTCTAAAAGTCTTCTTAGGTGTGAGTGTGTGCGAAATATAGCTGAGTGTCATCAGCATAACAGTGGAAATTAATCCCATGCTGTCTGATGTTTTTGCCAATCGGAAGCATATATATAGTAAAGAGAATTGGTCCAAGGACTGAACTCTGTGGTACTCCACGAGTGACCCTAGAGTTTGAGGAAGATTTATTATTAACATGAACAAACTGGAATCTGTCCGACAGATAAGATTTAAACCAGCCTAATGCTTTCCCCTTAATCCCTACAGTATGTTCAAGTCTTTGTAGGAGAATATTGTGATCAACTGTATCAAATGCAGAACTAAGATCTAACAGGACAAGTATAGACACAAGTCCATTATCTGAGGCCATGAGAATATAATTGGTGACCTTCAACAGAGCTGTTTCAGTGCTATGATGAGCTCTGAAGCCTGACTGAAACTCCTCAAGTAGGTCATTACTTTTTCAATGTTCACAAATTTGATTAGCAACTACTTTCTCAAGAATTTTAGATAAGAAAAGAAGATTAGATATAGGTCTGTAATTTACTAACTCATCTTGATCAAGAGATGGTTTCTTAAGTAAAGGTTAAATAACAGCTACTTTAAAAGCCTGTGGTACATATCCATTTACCAAGGATAGATTAATCATGTCTAAAATAGGACCACTGCTCAAAAGGAATACCACCTTAAACAACTTGGTTGGGATTGGGTCTAACATACAGGTAGAAGGTTTAGATTAAGCTAAAATTTTAGATAGCTCAGAAAGCTCTACTGCTTCTAAACAGTTCAGACACTGCACAGGTTCTAAAGATTCCTCCAACGCTGCCTCACTTACTGAGGACGAGGTAATCATGTTTGGGAGGATGCCAATTATTTTATTTTTAATGGAATCAATTTTATTTATGAAGAATCCCATAAAATCATTACTGCTAAGAGCTAAGGGAATGGACGGATCAACAGAGCTGTGGCTCTGTGTAAGTTTGGCAACTGTACTGAAGAGAAATCTAGGATTATTTTTGTTCTCAATTAATGATGAAAAATATGCTGCTCTAACACTGCGAAGGGTCTTGTTATACAACAATAGACTGTCCCTCCAGATTAGATAGGATTCCTCTTGGTGTGTAGAGCGCCTTTTTCTCTCCAATTTCCTAACATTGTGCTTCAAGGAACGCAGCTCTGAATTAAACCAGGGAGCCAGCTTCCTGTGAATAATCACCTTCTTTTTCAAGGGAGCTACATTGTCTAATGCAGAACGCAATGACAAAGTCATACCGTTAACAAAGACATCTATTTGTGAATGGAAGTTCTGTTTTTTAGATTTCAATGATTCAGCTAGAATGCATGCATCCTTATTTCCCTCCACTCCCACATGTACAGGAATCCAAATATATTCTTGTCAGGGCTCAGTTTTGATTCAGGTTTTATTTACTATTTTTCAGTTCTTCCTTCTGTCTGGGTTCAGTTAGGTTCTGGCTTTGTTATGGTTAGTTCTGTTTCCTCCTACCACTCCCACTCAGCCTTCCCTTCGCTCCCTCTGCAGTCAGTCACTCCTGTTAGCCATTTTCTATCAATCAGTCAGTCTCTTCCACCTGTTAGTTCCCCTATTTAAACCTCCCTCTGTGCTCATTTATTAGCTAGTCCGTCGTCGTTCAACACCCACTCTATGCCAGTCTGTTTTTGTCTCCTGCATAACTGGTACCCTGCCACCTCTGCTTCTCCTCAAGGTTAGTCCTGCTAGCCGTCTCTGAGAGGCTGTTATCTCTGCTAGCCATATCTGAGAAGCTGTTGACTCTGCACACCGTCTCTGTGAAGCAGTTGACTCTGCAAGCCGTCTCTGAGAAGCAGTTGACTCTGCAAGCCGTCTCTGAGAAGCTGTGGACTCTTCAAGCCATCTCTGAGAAGCTGTGGACTCTGCAAGCCGTCTCTGAGAAGCTGTGGACTCTGCAAGCCGTCTCTTTTCTCATGTTCAGGGGGGGCTTAAAACTTTTAAAATGTCAAATGCCATATACTTTTATGTTATGTTCTAAAACTATCAAGTACTGAGAATACTGAGAATATCATGTGCTGAATTATTTTGCATTTTATTAATTAATAAAAAAAAAAAAAAAATATATATATATATATATATATATATATATATATATATATATATATATATACACACACATGTAAAATATTTCAGCACATAATTTCCTAGTAGTTGATAGTGTTAGTACATCCACTGACTGTAGAATTACCTGTGAAACGTTTTCACACAGCCAGAAAACTGCTTGTTGTTGCAACCTACCTGTGGGATTCTGTGAGAGTAGGGAGTAGCAAGATGGCGGCCGGTGACTTCAGTTTTTCGGCAAAATCAGCACTCCAGTGTATTATATAGCTCAGTGGTTACTCCAGACTCTCTCGCTTTTATCTTTAATCTCTTTGCTGTAACATCTGTTTCTAACACATAAGCACTTTTAAAACCTTCTCTGTTGCTACACATCACGCTTGGGAACTTCTCGTGTTTCACATGGTTTGCTTTTTTGGCGTGGTAAAGGGGCGCTAGCCTAGCTTTAGCTCCACAATGGCTTCTCCCTTACTCTCTCCTCAGCTTCTTCGTCTCTGTCCAAGTCTCCCCCTATCTCCTGCTCTCTGTGTCAGATGTTTAGTTATTCCTCTGCCTCCTTTAGTGATAATGGTACTTGTAATAAATGTAGTGTTTTTGTAGCTTTGGAGGCGAGGGTGTCAGAATTGGAGACCCGGCTCCATGCTGTTAAGAAAACAGCTGATAGCCACCCCTTTGCTAGCGTAGAGCCACATAGAGTAACTTCACATGGTGGTCCTCCAGCAGCAGCACCCGAGCAGCCGGGTAACCAGGCTGGCTGGGTGACGGTTCGTAGGAAGCATAGCTCTAGATTTCAGCCCCCAGGGTTCCGTTCTTCGTATGTTGCCTAAAACATCCAAGATCAAATTACACATCCAAGATGACTTCATCCAGCTAATCATGATCGGGCTAATTGGGTTCTTCGAACACACCTGTTGTTTATGATTAGTATAGCTGGATTGAGTTATCTGAGATAACTACGTGTTCATGCGTTTGTTTAAAAGGGGAAATGTATCGATAGTAGAAACAATGATCAGCAACGCTGCTATTGGCTGTTCAGCATGGCCAAAGAACGCCCACAGTTTTTCTCCCAAGCAGAACACGAGCTTTTAATGGAAGGTTATGCTGAATTTGAGTCATTAATTAAAACACCTCAAAATCTGTTAAAGCCAGGAGAGAGGGCTGGCAAAAAGTAGCAGACAAATTAATGCGTAAATACTGTCCATGTTAGCAGGCCCGTATTAGGATAATGTGGTGCCCCTGGGCACTATACCTCAAAGGCCCCCCCTTTACCCGTGCTGTCCTCCGGTCAAAAACATCAGACATAATCAAGGGGATTTCTGTAATGTAATTTACTATTTACTAACTTACACAACTACATGTAGGCATATGAGCAGTGAGCAATATTCAAATATCTCATTTTAAAATGTTGAAATAAAAACAAATCTGGATTTATTTATCATTTATTATTATTGTGACATCAGTGTTCACAAAACGAATAATGCATGGTCTTTCAACAATTTCAAGTAAATAATATAACAATTTATGAAAAATATATTTTTAAAGCATGTGTCATGTGGTGCCCCCCCATGGTTGGTGCCCCTGGGCACTGGGCCACTGGCCCCTTATGGATCACTTTCTACAGTATGAATTTTTGCATTTTAATATTTTGATATTTACTTTGTTCTTTTATATCAGAGCCTACACGGGACCCACTAGAACATGGGGACAAGTAAAAGTGAAGTACAATAATATTCTACAAAATGGTAGCCTTTAATTATTATACTTTATTTTAAAAAGGCACTTGTTATGTCAAGAGATCCGAATTTGGTGTCATTCCTTAGACACTGGAAGTAAAGGACGCGTGCAAACTGGGAATTTTAACCAAAAAAAATCTTTATCTATAAAAAAAATTAAGTTCTTCCTTTTCCAAGTCATACACAGTTTACACGGTCAAAAACTGTATTGCTCCGTGTCTAGATAATCCATCCATAGTTTTTTCTAATACAATATACAGCTCGACAAGAAGCAAGCCTTTCAAAGTAAAACTAAACTTCACAATAAAATGGCCTGAACAAATGTTCTTATTGAATATGATAAAAATAAAAAGCAAACCATCATACAAATAACTTAAATATTTTCTATTTATGGCTCTAACACCACTTTTTCCTCTTTAAAAGCCACTGTTAAATGATGTGTTTGTCTGTTTATAACAGCCACCAAGAAAAATCTCTCTACAATTACACTGTCGCGCTGCGCTAAAGGATCCTGTCTATTGCGCAATACGCAATTAATTCGAAAAACTCTGCAAATTATTTTTGCACCTTCCACAACAGGTTGCTGTTGTAAAAATGGACATGGCTACGACAGACTTCCCTATCTCCTCCACTTATACAGCTGCGATCTAATACTGTTTACATGAAATAAGCCTGCTCGCGAGCAGGCTTTAGCTGGCGCACGTGTTGCTATGACAGCAAGTCCAAGATGAGTTTCGAAGAACCAAACGATCCAAGATCATGCCAAATCGTCAACAATCAAATCCAGCTAACTGAGTTAGCGACGTACGAAGAATGGGCCCCAGGTCACCACCAACCCGTCTGCGTTTCTAACAAATTTTCTCCAGTCAGTGACACACCCGCTGAGAAGCCGACCCTGATTATTGGGAGCTCTATAGTTAGAGACACCAGGGACCAGAACGGGCAACATCGAATCCTACCTGAAACTGCTGGCTAAGGATAAGCGTAAATACAGTAAGATTGTTATTCACGCCGATCGGAGGTCACTAAAGTTGATGTTGCTTCGGTGTAAGTTTGCTAAAACAATGTCGAACTCCATAATTTTGTCTGGTCCCCTGCCTGATCTGACCAGTGATGAGATGTTTAGCCGCATGTCATCATTCAACCGCTGGTTGTCTAGGTGGTGTCCTGAAAACGACGTGGGCTACATTGATAACTGGAGAACTTCCTGGGGAAAACCTGGTCTGATCCAGAGAGACAGCATCCATCCCACTTTGGATGGTGCAGCTCTTCTTTCAAGGAATCCGGCCGGATTTATTAGTTCTCCTAAATGCTGACAACCCAGGGTCCAGACCAGGAAGCAGAGCCGTAGTTTAATAAATCTCTCTGCAGCTTCTGTACTGTTACCCATCCATTACCCTATTGAGACAGTGTCTTTCCCACGACCAAAACTACATCAAAAACTGATCAAAAAGAAACAAATCATAAAAATCAATACGGCTCACCTTGAACCTAAAAATAAAACAATTAAATGTGGCCAATTATTCAAATTTTCACATTCCCAGATCTGTGGGAAGAGGAGGAGGAGTTATAAATTAGTTTATTAATTAGTCCCAGGCCAATTAATAACTACAGTTCTTTTGAACATTTAACCCTCAGCTTCCCTCATCCAAATTGCAAAGCAATGAAACCTCTTCTCTTTGTTGTTTTGTATTGTCCACCAGCCCCTTGCTCTCAATTTTAGGATCAGTTGTCAGACTTCTACTGTTCTCCAGTTTTGCATTGCATTGCATTGAAATGACTGTCATTTCAGCTTTTAACTTTTTGCTCTCTCTTTTTTCTTCATAGTAGGTACACCTGGTCTGGCGTTCTGTTAACTGTGACATCATCCAGGGAAGACAGATCACCTGTTATTACCATCTAATGTAGAACAGATTACAGGATCAATGTGTGCTTCTGTGCTTTCTGTGTCTCTGCTCTGTCTTCTGTAACCCCCAGTCGGTCGAGGCAGATGACCGTTCATACTGAGCCCGGTTCTGCTGGAGGTTTTCCTTCCCGTTAATGGGGAGTTTTTCTCTCCACTGTCACTTCATGCATGCTCAGTATGAGGGATTGCTGCAAAGCCATGGACAATGCAGACGACTTTCCCTGTGGCTCTACGCTTCTCCAGGAGTGAATGCTGCTTGTCAGGACTTTGATGCAATCAACTGGGTTCCCTTATATAGGACATTTTTGACCAATCTGTATAATATGATTGAATTTGACTTTGTAAAGTGCCTTGAGATGACATGTTTCATGAATTGGCGCTATATAAATAAAATTGAGGTGAATTAAGATTCTTAAAGTCAGGAAGAGAAAAAGCCTGTGTGAGATGCGAGGCAGGTCATCATTTCCTAACTATGGAGCAGCTACAGCTAAAGCATGGTCACCTCAAAGGTTACGTTTGGTTTTAATCCCATATAGAAGCTGTTGGTTAGTGAAACTAAGGGACTGGCTGGTATCTGGGGCCAATGGGAGAGACCGAGGGGATTAGGACATTAAAAGCAAATCAGAGTACTTTGAATATGATCCTTTACAGGTAACCAGTGGAGAGAAGCTGAAATGGGAATATTGTGCTCAGACTTTTCTGTACCAGTTAGGAAATTAACTGCATTATTTTGCACCACCTACAGATGCCTAATGGTGTATCACATATCACCAACTTGAGAACTGATTGTCTTGTGAAGCCTGAGCTCCTAGTGTCTATATTTGTAAAAATCTACTTATTTATCATCTATCACTATGATCTAAGCACAACAACCTGACAATCTGAAAAACAAAGACATTTTGATGACCATATTTAGGGAAAGGTGGAACCCTTCATGTAGAATAACATTTCTCATGGAGAAATATGACCCACTCTCTGCTAATACCATTCTAGAATCATAGCAAGAAAACCCTAGTCTGTGGCCACACTCTCTTGTGGAATGTTTTGCTTGTTATGTAGTGAGTGTAGTGAGAGCCCACCTTGTCACTGTCCAGTTTCCTAACTCCTTCATAGCTCACTGAAGTAACAGAGTCAGCAGCAGTGAATCAATAGTATAGATTCTTTCAGAGTTAATTTGTTACTAATTATGGGACTTTTAAAAATTATAAATATTTTTCTCATTTCACTTCACCAACTTTGAGTATTTTGAGAAGATCAAGCACATAAAATAAGATTAAAACATTTAAATTACTGGAAGGATTGTAACAAAATAGGTAAAATGCCAAAAGGGGTGAATACTTTTGCATGGCACCAATCTTGTTTTTCACTGTTGGGCTGAAAATTTCATATTTAACAGTGTTTGACAGTTTCCGAAAAGTACACCTAGGTTTAGTACTAACAGGGACTGAACTGAAAATTAGTAAAATGGGACTAAAGTGCTTCAAAAATGTGGTCAGTGTTTGCCCCTACATGGCTCACCTTACAGGCCATTTTATAGGATCAAACTAAGTAGGTGTTCTTTTGTCTCATTGGACCAATATAGCATCCATTAAGGAATGTGACAGTTGTGACCGATCTCCTGGATCTCCATGTGTGATGGAGGAAACTGACTCTAGCTGCTATCCACACCATGTGAATGTCCCTTAAAATGTTTAAATGGGCTTTGCTTGAATGTCCTGTCATGGCTACAGTTATCCTGGTTGCCTGCGCACCTTTTCCTCCCACTTCCACTCAATGTTCTATTTATCTGTGAACAGACTTCTTCTTTAGCAACAAACTTGTATGGCCAAACCTCCTTGTGAAGGGTGTCAGTGACTGCCTATAGGAGATCTTTCAAATCATCAGTTTTCCCAATGATTGTTTAGGCCATAACAGAACATTTTCAAACACTAATGTAATATTTTAATCTTTTGAGAAACTGAAAGTTTTTTTTCATTAGCTCTAAGACAGAATCATCAAAATAAACAGACAACAATATTTAAAATAAATCACTGTGTAATGAATCCATGTAATGTGAGTTTCCCTATTTGAATTGAATTGCCAGAACAAAAATAACATTTTAACAATATTCACATTTTATGAGACGCAGTTGTATTTATTTAACAATGGTTCATATAAGCAGTCACATATCCTCCTGACTACCAGCTGAAAAAAATCTGGCACATTCACATTGTTTTTTTCCCACCCAAATTGTTTGGAAGTTATTGAGGATACAGCAAACCTTTTTCTGAAAAAAGTGGATTTTTGAGGTGTGTCCTCTATAGAGGAGAGAACCCACATACATAAAGAAAAAAAAATCATGCTGGAAAAGGCGAAGATCTGTTAACCTTTGGTTAATGACCATAGCTGATTGCAGCACATAGTTTCTCTTTGCAGCGTGAAAATGATTTGTTTGACCAGTACTCAGAACAATGGGAAAGTCCAAATAACTAGTCCAAGAATTTCCAAGAAGGACAATTCTAGATTTCCATAAGTTGGGGAGTCTTCTGAAGCCATCGCTGAATACTTGTAGTCAGATAATCAGTTCAAACAACTGTGTGTAAGACCAAGTTAATCAGAAGTCATCAGATGATAGAAAACTGGTTAAGATGCTCAGTAACAACCCAGAAACCACCACAAGACGAAGGCCGGGCATGAACTACAAAACGGCTGGAGACCTGTGTCCCTGTCCACAGTCAAGTCAGTTTTACACTACGGTGAACTGAGAGGACAGGACCAAGAAAGGAGACCCTGCTCCAAAATAAGCACCTTCATGTAGACTGAAACTAGAGTGATGCACATGGAGGGAGAACATTTCTTCTGGGGGAAGATGTAATGATCAAAGGACCAGAATTACGTTCAACACAGTTAAGGTGTCTCAACTATAAAAGCACTTTACCCCCGTCAAGCACGGTGGTGGTAGCATCATGTTACAGAGTCGCCAAGTACCCAGTCTGAATTATTCTAGAAGCTTCTTGATGAAAAAGAAGGCATGTAGCCAAGAGACCTTTAACCTAATCTGGAGATGTTTGTATAAATTTAGGCAAATATTTTACACAACACCCTGGGTTAGAGAAAATCCATGAGAATTTCCAACTTTGTACCTTTGAAATTAAATTGAGTTAAATTGAGGGTCTAGCCGTAGTTCTATTTGCTTCTGACAGGAAAATCTAGCATTGTTCTTTGAACAAAGTCAAAAGGGAAGAATACAAATGTCTACTTTGGAGGACATTGAATTCGGATGTCAGTGGGGTTCAAATGTATGAGGCATAGTTCAGTGTACAAATGTCGCCTACTTTCAAGACATTTGAATTGTAGTCAGGAGGATATACCAAATAGCTTCATGTATACAAAACAATGGGCGTAATACAGCAGCGGAACCACTTACTGTTATCAATCTGTCAGGAGAAATTGCTGCATTCTCAAGCTGCCTCTCAGTTCCTCTGTAGGCATTCGGAAGCAAAATGAGACAACAGTCAAATAGCACTTTCCTGCTTTTTAATGGAGACTCTTGGGTTTCTTACAGATGTTGATAGTTAGCATCACTGGTGGAAGGCAGGGTAGACAGAGTATTTTCAGTCTGGACTTGCTTTCTGCTTCTTAACTCACTAAGGAGACTTCATTCTGCATGTATTGGAAACAAGATCGCATTTCTTACTTCATTCACAGGTTTGTGTAAAAAAATACTCTGTGGGAAGTATTAATTATAAAATCTTCACATATGTGAATGATGCTTAATGAAGTCAAGCAGAGATGGACATGTTAAATACCTCTGGTAGAATAGCAGGACAGCACAATATGACAATGTTGTGGGAACAATTTGAACATAAAGGAGTTTTTGGTGCTTAAGGGAAAAAAAAATCAATTGGAACAATTTGACAATTTGAAACTGCTTCTACAGGCACCATTACAACCAGGGTTGCTATGCTTTATCAGTGCTGATGTCTCATGATCCCAGTTTTATGTTTTAAACTGAAGGCAATTTTTTAAGTGTGGAAAGAAAACTGAATGAAGCTTTAACTGGCAGAACGGATCAGAAACCAGGCTGCGCTTTGTTGAAATATCAGTCACACTCATGGATGACAGCCAAAGTGTCTTCTGTGTCTTAAACACTTTTGACTGTGTGGATCCGTTCCCTAGTGCATTGCATCACCCTTTTGCTTGTGGTGCTTAAGCCAACTGAGATACTGTCAGTCAAGTTTCCAGAGAGAAACAGTAAAGGCCTGAGTCTTTCTCCCTACATCAGTCCATGTTTGGGTTGTTCTGTTCGGTTTGTTCTAAATTTTGGAGAGTTATTCTTCATCTCTTCATACCGCTTATGTGACCTGTTAGATCACTTCTTTTGTCCTTCATTCTTAAAACTAAAATTATTTTCTTTTCAGCCTTAAAACTAGGCTATAAACAACCACATTGGTTTAGAGCCATGGGTGAGATTGTCTTCAGTTTACAGAATCTCCAGTCCTCATGAATCTTTAACCTAAACATGGGAGACCTTCTGTGTTTCCCTTGCTTGTTTAATGCTATACAGCCATTTAATGACCCTTGCATTTCGTTCCACAGCCGAGATGCCATAGGGGACACGTTCCCCTGCATCATCCTCTTCCTCTCCCTCCTCCTCTTCTGATATTCCATCGTTGGAAGATCGCCGTGACTGGTCACAGTCAGAGGAGATCATAGAAGCCGATCGAAAGTTCAGGCTGATGATGTCCGAGTTGGCGCGTGCAAAGTTCTCAGGACCCACTGCCTCCAGTTCCTCAGGGTCAAGTCCGCAGTAATTAAAAAAGCGTTCCACATCAGCTCCAGCCCGGGCGTACCGGTCCGACAGGTCTGACTTGGATCTATGCAGTGAAGAGCGACGAGTCACATTTGAACCCTGCTCAAGACCAATGTTCAGCTCAGCAGATGCACTGGCAGGGTCTCCGAAATCAAAAGGTAATGACTGCGGGGTCGGGTTGTCACAAGGCGTAGGGGTGAAGGGGGGCCGCGGGCGTGGCAGTGATAAGGATAGTGCAGGAGGGAGAGAGGTGGGGTGGGGCTTGGGAGGAAGGGGCGGAGCTGAGGAGCTACTCGACTGAGCTGTGCGCAGTGGTTTACCATTGCACAGCCGTAGTAGGTCGGATGAGGAGTGTGAGGTGAGGAGAGGTGGCAGTGGAGAATGAGAACGCTGGACAACTCCTCCTTCACATCCTCTCTCATCCTGGACTCGTTTGCTAAGGTTGAGGTTTCCTGCTTGTTGAGGACTGCGACGCCCCCCTCTGGCCACTGGGGGAACCTTTAGGGAGTGAGAGAAAGATCTGAGGGAGTGTGATGTGCTTGGACTGGGAACTGAGTCTGAAGGTTGCTCATTGAGGGTCATTGTGGATCTGTATGTTAGCGGTATCCTAGGATACGAAACAGAAAACAGAAATATACAGTGATAAAATGCACCAAAATGGTTTGGGAGAAACAGACCTTTGTACCACAGTGGACCTACATATGAACGTTAGCAGGAACAATTTTATCAGTGATCACTATTACAGTGATTAGGTGTGTGTATATCTATCTATCTATCTATCTATCTATCTATCTATCTATCTATCTATCTATCTATCTATCTGTGTATGTAACATACATACATACACATATACATATATATATACATACATACATACATACACACACACATATATATATATATACACATACATACATACATACATACATATATATATACATATATATATATATATATATATATATATATATATATATATATATATATATATATATATATATATATATATATATATATACATATATACTATATAGATATATATATATATGTATGTATGTGTCTCTCTCTCTATATATGTGTGTGTATGTATGTATGTCTGTCTATCTATCTCTGTCTCTGTGTCTGTCGTTGTTACTCCCCTAGATCGATCGCTAGCTACGCTATCTCGCATGCTTACCCCTCTCTCCTCCACCCTCCCTCCCCAGCCCTCCATACCTATCCCCCCTCTCCACCCACATACCCTCACCCATCCTCATACACCATCTCTACCATCTCCCCTCTATATTTATTCTATCTATCTATTATCTTCTATATCTATCTCTCTAGCTCTCTATCTCTCTCTTCTTCTCTTCTCTGTCTGTCTGTCTGTCTGTGTCTCTTCTCTCTGTTGTGTGTCTGTTCTGTCTGTATTCTTCTCTCTCTCTTGTCTATGTGTCTGATGTAGTTCCTACCAGATAGATGATAGATAGATCGATAGATAATACATAGATAATAGATAGATAGATATACACATATATACCTACACAACTACATCACGACATACATCCATATCCCACACATATTATATATATATATATATATTATATATATAATATATATAGTATATATATATATATAAAAACACACACACACACACACCTCAAAAAATAGAGGAAACACTTGAGCAACACGATGTAACCAAGTCAATCCCACTTCTGTGAAACCAAACTGTCCACTAAAGAAGCAACACTGACTGACCATCAGTTTCACCTGCTGTTGTGTAAATGAAATAGACACCAGGTGTCAAGTCCCCCCAATAGAGAAGAGGTTCTGCAGGTGGTGACCACAGACCTCTTCTCAGTTCCTCTGCTTTCTGCCTGGTTTTTTGGTCTCTGTTGAATGCTGGTGGTGCTTTCACTCCAGTGGTAGCATGAGACGGAGTCTACAACCCACACAAGAGGCTCAGGTAGTGCAGCTCAGATAGTGCTGGAGGTCATTTTGCCAGAGCCCCGCAAAATGACCTCCAGCAGGCCACAAATGTGCATGTGTCTGCTCAAACGATCAGATAGACTCTGAAGGTGGTATGAGGGCCTGACATCCACAGGTGAGGGTTACGCTTACAGCTCAACACCGTACTGGATGTTTGTCATTTTCCAGAGAACACCAAGATTGGCAAGATCACCACTGGCTCCCTGTGCTCTTCAGATGAAAGCAGGTTCACACGGAGAACACGTGACAGACGTGACAGAGTCTGGAGACGCCATGGAGAACGTTCTGCTGCCTGCAACATCCTCCAGCATGACAGGTTTGGCAGTGTGTCAGTAATGGTGTAGGGTAGCATTTCTTTGGGGGCTGCACAGCCACAGGTATCTGACTGCCATTAGGTCCAGAGATGATAATCTCAGACCCTTTGTGAGATCATATGCTGGTGTGGTTGGCCCTGGGTTCCTCTTAATGCAAGACCTAGACCTAATGTGGCTTCAGTGTGTTCGCAGTTCCTGCAAGACGAGGGCATTGGTGCTGTGGACCGGCCCGCCTGTTCCCCAGACCTGAATCCTACTGAGCACATCTGGGACATCATGTCTCGCTCCATCCACCAACGCCACGTTGCACCACAGACTGCCCAGGAGTTGGTGGAAGCGTTAGTATAGGTCTGGTTGGAGATCTCCCAGGAGATCATCCACCACCTCATCAGCAGCATGCCCAGGAGTTTTAGGGAGGTCATACAGGCACGTGGAGGCCACACACACTGAGCCTCATTTTGACTTGTTTTAAGGAAATTACAGCAAAGTTAGATCTGCCTGGAGTGTGTTTTTCCAATTTCATTTTCAGTGTGGCTCCAAATCCAGACCGCCATTGGTTAATAAATTTGATTTCCATTGAGAGGTTTTGTGTGATTTTGTTATTAGAACATTTCAGCTATGTAAAGAACAAATTATTTAATAAGAATATTTAATTCATTCAGATCTAGGATGTGTTATGCTAGTGAAGGAGTATGACTCTGATTAGGACTACTAAATTAAATAACAGACATTAATTTGAATGTCCTAAAGGGCTGAGCATTCAAAGCTCTTGGCGAACTTTTCATTGCAACTTCTAAAACAATTAAAAAAAAATTTGGTATATGACCCCAAAAGAGTAGCACATCAAATGCTTTAGCTGTCCTTTAGTTGTCTTTTGTATTTTTTACATAACTGATATATATATATATATATATATATATATATATATATATATATATATTGTTTTATTTCTTTCTCACAGTTTTGTAAAAAAAATAAATCAAAAGGAGTTATAATAAATAATTTAAGCATTAGCATTAGCTAGCTGTTTAGCTTTGCAAAGCCACTAATTGTGAGGGCAGCATTGTGATGAACTAGAAGCTCAAAAGTGCCAATGGAAAACTAGTAAATACAGTGCCCAGACATATTTTAACCTTTTGTAAGCAATGTCTTTAAGCGGTGCATTTAAAACATTGGGAGGATAAAGAGCTTAGTTTAGTGACATAAGTTCTACATAAAAAATGCAAACATTGGTGACTTACCCCAGCGGTGTCCAGCTCCTGGTCATTCTGGCTGAGGACCTCATGAATACCGCACTTTTAGCTCCACTTGATAGTCCTTCAGAAGCTGCTCCCGAGGATGATGATGAGTTAAGCAGATTTTTTAAGATCTCCAGGTTTAAATTCTCCCGTTTGCTGGTGCCACAGCTGGATGCACATGTGTCTGACTTAGCATTGTTATTGGATGCTTTAAAAGGTATCCCAGCTCCGTTTCCTCCTCCACCAATACCAGGGCTTTTCTTTGACAGATTGGAGGGGTCAATGGTGGGCTTGGCCAGGACAGGTGGTTTGACTGGTTCTTGCTTGGCGTTGATGACCTCTTGGCTCTTGACATACTTTGCTTTGTCAGCTTCTAGTCTTTCAACTGCACTCAAGCGATTTGGGTTAGGTTCCGCCTGAGAACACATTAAAAATTCATTATTTGAGAATTAGATAAATGTTAATTTTTCCAACATAGGTTGAGTTTGTAACAAGTCACATCTTTCATATCCTTCTTCCATGTATGAAAAGGAGTAGGTTGGTGTATAAACTAATATATTACAAACTCACTCATTTACTGATGAGTTTTTTTTACAACGTTTATAGTTTTCAAACAATGCTTAATTTTGTTCTTGAAACTCTTCTTTTATAGGTTGTAATTGCTGCTTGTTTTTTTGTTTAAAATCCAAACATCCCAGGAGCTTTTCTCTCTCTTATCTTTTGCATTATTTTTGCACAAATAAACCTTTCCAAATGATGAAAGATAAACTGTGGACTTCCAGTGGAGCACAGGCAGCAATGGGTCATAGGCGCTGAACTCCCGACAACAAGGGGAAATTTTGCCTGATAAAACAACTTTTTTTTTAATGACTTAGGCATCTAAGCACAGACAAAAACGGGCTTGATGGGTTGAGTAGTCATCTTGCAATTGGAAGGTTGTGGGTTTGATTCCAGCTTCCTCTTGACACATGTCGATGTGCCCCTGGGCAAGGCAATTAACCCCAAGTTGCCTACCGAGCTGCGTATTGGTGTATAAATGTGTGCGTTAGTGAGTGCGATTGGGTGAATGTGGCTCTAGCGTACAGCGCTTTGAGTGGTCAGTATCACTGGAAAAGAGCCATATGAGTTCAGTCCATTTACAATCGACTCTCGCAGCCTCGCAGAAAAATGGAGGATCTGAAAGAGCTGCGAGAATTTAGAAAAGGTTTTAGTCAGCAACTGAGTGGAATAAGAGAAGATATTTACACTCATTTTAGCAAAAACACTTGAAGAAATTACTCCCCAAATAATATCCTTAGATCAAGCAGGTTTTGACTGGCAAAGGCAGACCCAGGATAATGTGCGCCGAACACTGCATATAATTGGTCACATAAATAAAGATAACGTTCAGGCTGCACTGCTAACAATAAAAAAATAAATGAGGCCATTTCAAATTTGTTGGACGTGGAAAGAGGAACTAGACAGGGTTGCCCCATCACTTCACTACTTATTGCAATAATCATCGAAGCACTCAGCCAGAGGATCATTCAGGATGCTAACATAACAGGTATCAAACCAAGGTGCAATAATCAATTAATACACTGTCCTACAACCCGTGCAATAATCCTGATGTAGTGACTTCTGCTGCTATCAACACCTGAACATAAGTCAGTACACATGTATGTATGTATGTATGTACAAATGTATACAATGTATATGCACGTATATACGCGTAGGTACGTATGTATGTAGGCGCATAGATATACGTATATATTTAAGTATATAGATATGTTTATTTATATATATATATATATATATATATATATATATATATATATATATATATATATATATATATATATATATATATATATATATATATATATATATAGACAACTAACAATGTAAATGAGACATTTACATTCCTATTTCCTTTTTTGTATTTTTTTTTTTTTTTTGTATTCTTTTTGACCCATTGTATATATGAAGATTCACTGTATATAACTGAATGCACCTTCCCTACTCTGCACCTTCTTGTATGAGCCGATGTGACGAGTGAATTTCTCCATTGTGAGATCAATAAAGACCATCTTATCTTATCTTATCTTAAAATTGTAGGCCAAGAACACACAATTTTGTCATTTACAGATGACATTTTAATTTATATGTCAGACCCAAAAAGTTAAATTCCAAAACTGTGGTCATTACTAGACTTATTTGGAAATGTCTCAGGCTATAAATTAAATATCACAAAAACTCAAATCTTGAGCTTCTATTACCAGCCAAGTCAAACTATTAACTTATCAACTAAACTGGAGCTTAGATCAAGTGAAATATGTTGGAGTAAAAATCCCAAAAGACTAACAAAGTTATATGCCTTAAATTTTAATAGGCGGAATAAAAAGATAAATGAGAATATCAGGTGGAATCTAATACCATTTTTAAGTTTGTATGGAGAATTTAATCTATTAAAATTAATATTTTGCCGAGGATATTATATCTATTGTAGACATTTCCAATTGAAATATCTGATACACAATTTAATGAATGGGATAAATTAATTTCTCGATATGTATGGCAAGGCAAATGTATGTCTACTTTTAAGACTAATCTCAAAACTTTCCTTTTTGACAAAGCTTATAACTAGAGTGGCTCATGTTACTCTGAGCTACCTTTATAGTTTTACTGCTATAGGCTTAGGCTACTGGAGGACATCAGGATGTAATTTTCTCACTCTATAGAGTTCTACTGTTCTTCAATTATGCATTACGTGTCGTCATTTCTGCTTTAACTTTCTGTTCTCTCTCTTTTTTTTCTTCATAGTAGGTACACCTGGTCTGGCGTTCTGTTAACTGTGACATCATCCAGAGAAGATGGCTCACCCGCTACTACCATCTAATGTAGAACAGATTACTAGATCAATGTGTGCTTCTGTGCTTTTTTGTCTCTCTTGTTGTGTCTCTGTTCTGTCTTCTGTAACCCCAGTCGGTCGAGGCAGATGACCGTTCATACTGAGCCCGGTTCTGCCGGAGGTTTTCCTTCCCGTTAATGGGGAATTTTTCTTCCCACTGTCGCTTCATGCTTGCTCAGTATGAGGGATTGCAGCAAAGCCATGTACAATGCAGATGACTCTCCCTGTAGCTCTACGCTTCCCCAGGAGTGAATGCTGCTTGTCGGGACTTTGATGCAATCAACTGGTTTCCTTATATAGGACATTTTTGACCAATCTGTATAATCTGACCCAATCTGTATAATATGATTGAACTTGACTTTGTAAAGTGCCTTGAGATGACATGTTTCATGATTTGGCGCTATATAAATAAAATTGAATTGAATTGAATTGAAAAGCCAAGATTCAAATATCAAACTCTCCAATTAGCGAAAAGCAAATGTGGACTCACACTTCCCTGTTTAAAAGACTACTATTTAGCTGTCCAATAAAGAATCTTGTTTTATTGATGTAACACTGATTATCAGGCTAGGTGGAAAGAAATAAATGAAAAAAATGTCTGGGGCGACCCTAATCCAGGCATGTCTAAGGGGATAAAAAAACAAATAAAAAAAACCAATTGAACCAGGTAACAGATGGATCCGTTTACCTCTGAAAATCTGGCTAGACGTAGCTTCGACGGGAGATTGGCTCAAAAATATTAAGATTTTCAGATGGCGTTCATATGATTTGGACTGTACCACAGATAAGATGGGATGCAAGCTATAGGAGTTGGACGGGACATGGCCTTTCATTATATTGTACATTTTTTAGTCAGGGCACATTGAGTGACTTTAAATCCCTAAAGGCTCAGTACAGATTAAACAATAGGGATTTTACAGATTTCTCCAGGTATGACATATTAACAGTCTAATTCTGGATACTCAGCAGGTGTTTAATAATGAGCTGTTTGAAAGTGTTTATTGGGGCATATACAACAGTCTCTGGACTCAAAATTGTTTCAACATTATACAAAGGACGGCAGGAGGCTAAAAAGGCAAGCATGATGTATATAAAATAAAGGTGGGATGAAGGGATAAATAAAGGGATTTCAGAACAAGAATAGCTAAAATATTGTGAATTTCAGTGGAAGATAACAAGCTCAACCTCATGAAGAACTTTTGCCTGGAAAAGTCTATGCAGATATTTTATTACGCCAGAACAGAAATCCCATAAATCAGGCTCATCCAATTGTTGGGGAAACGTGGCTCTAAGGAAGCTAATCATTTTCACTTGTTTTGGGCCTGCCCAGTTATAACCACATTTTGGCAAAATATATGCACAGAACTAAGAATTGTATTTGGGTCGAGAACGGTTTTTAATTGGGACGAGTTGCTCTTTGGAATGTCACACTCACCATTAACCAGAAAGACTAAATACTTATTTGGAATTTTGAGTTTGGCAGACAGAAAGGCACTAAGAAATGGCTCGAACCAGGCACCAAGACTGGTATATTATTTACAATATTTTTGTAATGGAAAGAATTACATTGTCCATGAGGCTACAGAAAACGCAATTTGAAGAAAATTGGGAATTATGGAAAATCCATATTTATCAAAGGTGCCCTTCCTTTATGTAATTTGGATCTGCCACCAGTTACTTTTATTTATTTATTTACTTTGTAAAATTTTGTATTGTTTACTCATATATAACTTCTATTTTGACAAAAATTACCCCCTCCTTTTCTATCTCAGGCTTTAAAAACAAAGATCACCTCAGGTTCTGTGTTCGAAGATATGTTCTATTTTGTAATATAAAATCAATTACTGCAATATTCTTTGTCGTTTCGTTTTGCATATGGAGATTGCTTTTGTTTTCATTGTATGTGATCTTGAATAAAGAGAATTAAAAAAAGGAAAGATAGACTATGCAAAATATCTTCCAATTACTGAATATGTCTGCATCGGAATTTTATGGAAAACAGACCAATCAGATAAAAGAAGTCCAAGTGATGTTTTAAGCCAAAGAACATTGTAATAATCCCTGCCCATTGGCAACGTATCATTATACGTCCCATCACCGCAGGGTTATCCTAAAACTCCAGGATGATGTTGTCCTTGTAGGAAGCAGCACACTCATGGGTGAACAGGGTGTTGGACCAGGGACACATCTAAAAGCTGCAGGACACCAGACCTCAAGGACCAAAATAGAAGACACCTGGTGTAGAGGATGGGGCCAAGGACCTAACCCTGTGGAGTGCCGATGTTTGTGGTGATAGTAGCTGACAGCCTACCAAAGATCCTGACAACCTGGGGCCTGCTTTAAAGAAAGTCTAGGAGCCAGTCACAGAGGGTGGGATGCAAGACAAGTGGTGTCAGTTTATGGGTGAGTTTTTTGAAGATACCATGTTGAAGGCTGAGCTGTAGTAAGTAAAGAGCATCCTAACAGGATTCTTTATTTTTCAGGTGGGAGAGAATAATAGAAGGCTGCAGCAATGGTGTCCATAGCGGATCTGTTGGGTTGGTACACAAACTGCAATGGGTCCAGGTTGTCTGGTACACTGCTCCGAATGGGGGTCAGCATCATTCTCTTGAAACGCTTCATAATGATTGGAGCTGGTGCAACTGGCCTGTAATCATTCAGGCAGATCGGTGGGCTCTTTGCCAGGGTATCATACAAGCAAAAGATTTAATAATGATGAAAGAGGATTACCTCCTTATGTTTCTCCTTCAACACAGATCAACATTGATCTTGGAAAATTATCTTAAATAGAATTAAAAAATGGTTTTGGGATAAAAAACGCTATACCTCTACTGTAGCTTTCTCAAAACCAACTTTTTTGAATGATCTACAGCCAAAAGAAGCTAAGATCCTGAGTATTTTTTAGAAGCTACAATAAAGTGGCCAAGATGAAATTTGTCCACGTACATTTAACTATACATTGGAGTGCATTTCCTATATTTTCTCCAAAACCTAGCTTCCCCAAAGCATTTTATCAACCCTCTCTGGTTTTTGTGTATGTTTTGAATAAGGGTTGGAAACCTGAGTTGTAGAACATGTCCTTGACACTGAGCAGACCCTGCAAGACCGCTGCTACGACTTGGGGACGTAGAATATCGCACACCACAACAAGAGTCCAGAATATGATTAAGAAAAGGGGTAATCCAGCCAAAAAGAATAAATCTCAGATTGTTTGAAAGCTGGTTTACTTTAAAAGTCACATACTTCCACCCCAAACTATATGGGAATGTAAGTAGAGAGGATTTTAGATTAACTGTGCTGATCTCAACTACCATAAAGAAAGGGAAAAAATAGAGCTCCAACCAAAAACATAATTTATGACAATTTTATATCGTTGAAGCGCTGAAACACAATACAAATCAATCTATCTAAATCTAAATAACAAAGTCCTGCAAGATGAGTAGCATAAGAACAGAAACTATGAACATCACAACCGAATGCTGCATCATCATTCCATCATGATAAATGCTTCAAATAAATCAATAGAAGGCAAAAATGAATCGGACATTCATGGTAATGATGAGTGAATGTAAACCTTTGACTACAGCTGGATGTTTACTCATCAACACCACAACAATGATATTCTCACCTGCCTCCTGAAGTATTCAGGGCCCTTATTGAGGATGCGAAGAGGTACAGTGGATCCGAAGGGCGTGGTGGGACCAGCAGACTTGCTACCTGGCAGGGAGGGAGCCAGTGTCTCTGTCGGCATGGCAACAAGGCGATTGGGGTGGCCGGCCGTGATGGCAATATGTGCGGGGTGGTTGACAGAGGGTGGGGTCACTAAGGAACCCCCAAAACATGAAGACACCAGGTGGAGACAAAAGAAAATCTAAAAACAGATGAAACCCCTCACCCTGCACATCCTTCTGAGATAAAGCGAGAGTTACCGAAGAAGAATGGGAGAAGTGGCCGACTACTGTAGTCATATAAATTCATTAGCTAACTGACAGATGATCTCTAATCTTTATTGGCTATGAGGAATAAACAGCTTCAATAATCTAAGATGGGCAACAGAGTGATGGAACGGAGGATGTGCAGCGGCAGAAAAGTTTGAGGCTCAAACGATGTGATGGCTCCGTGGTGTGGCTCCTATTCAGCCAGGGGCCAGCAGAGGTTAGGAAACAAACGCCCTACTGCCTGGCCATTCTGAGATCAGCTCTACCTTCAGCCTGCCAACTGTCCAGAGGAAAGAAAGGAAAATAAACAGTCATTAGGGTTGGAGTTTGGCTTTGAAATGATGCAACTTGCAACAACGGCAGGATCAGTAAGGAGACACAAACAATAAATTGTTGTATTTCTGCAAGCAAACACAAATGATACCATTCATCTATCTGAATGTGGGTCACAATTGACTCTTGTTGGTCTTCTGGTTATGTTTTACGGTTTGTCAAACCTTTCCTTTATTGTTTTATTTGATTATATTTTGGTAAATGTGAAAACAGATATACAGTACACCTCACAACAACCTGACATCTATATAGCGTGCTCCTTCACTAAATGAATCAATCTTCCATTATTAGAACTTATTATTAGATGAAATATAAGGTTACCATTGCCTGATCAATAAAGAAACGATTCTTCCCTGAAAGGCATGCTAAAGGCTACAAAGCTGAAGATGCGCACATTTTAGTTTTCTTCTGGAGATTATCATATCTGCACAGTTTGAGTTTTGACTAGTTTTTGTCTTGTTCCTTAAAAACAAGTGTTATCTTAAATAGTTTTACCTTGCAAACAGCATTGGCCTGTTTGGGGCTTTGTTTTCGTTCAGCTCTTTGGCTTCTTCAAATCTTCTGCTTTATCTCTGCTGTTGGATTTGGGGCCTCTTGTTTGTCCTCTAGGTGCTGCAGGTTGTCAGCGGGATTTATTACTTTCAGGAAAGAAAAAAAAAGAAACAGAAATTAATAAAGCAGAAAAAAGCAACAGTTCCTCATGCCATCAGAACTTTGCTCATTTCAAATCAATGAATGACCTTATAATTGATGTTGTTCTAATTGCTGGTTGGAGAACAGCACAATTGACCCTTTAATGCACAGTTGCCACTGCTGTGAACAACTATTTAGAAGCATTTTTTCTTGTATGTGTGTGGGTATTAGGGATAGACTTGTGTGTAAACCATTTTCTAGACAAACGTGTCTAAAAAGTACACCGCCACCTACTTTGCAGCCAGTATAAGTTCCCAAAGAATATCTTCAAACCCACAAGGTTTAAAGAGAGATAGAATTTCTGAACACTTTTTGTAATATCTTGCCAGTCCAGTGACAGTCTTACAGGTACAAAAATAAGGCTAAGCTTAAAGGACTAACATAACTGGGAGGAAATTGAAATTGGTCCTCTGTCCATTAAAGCAGACATCATGTGTCACTGGGTATATT
This sequence comes from Fundulus heteroclitus, assembly GCF_011125445.2. Lineage (NCBI taxonomy): Eukaryota > Metazoa > Chordata > Actinopteri > Cyprinodontiformes > Fundulidae > Fundulus > Fundulus heteroclitus. The sequence goes on along the minus strand of NC_046366.1, from coordinate 1,644,051 downwards.
TCTCCTTACATTTCTTCCTTTAATCTGGTAATATTGTTCTTCAGGGGGTACTTGGTGAGACAAGGGCTTGAATGTGGCAAGTGGGAAGGGCAGCCATTTTGAAATCAGAGTCCCAAGCCACACCAATGTGCAACTGGACAATATAGTATAAATGTGTGTACATTTGTGAGTATCGCAGAAAAAATGTGGCTCTGGTATAAAATCACTTAAATTGGTAGGTATGACTAGTACTATATGAGTCCAGTCCATTTACCATTTGAGTAAAACAAAATATTTTTGTTACTGAACAGAAAGTTTTTTTTAAACAAAAAAACCCTAATTATTCAGTGTGTAAAAGGAAAATGTGGTTAATAATCAAAGATCCCTTCTGTTGAATTTCCACCACAACGTGCAGAGGGTTTGGTGTAGTCATATGACCAGTGGCGTCTCTGGCATGATAAGTTAAGAAGGGCACAAAAACTACCTATTAGCAGCAACTATTTTTTTGTGAAGTATACAACCTGACTTTGATCAATGGTAAATTAAACAGACAAATTATCATAAACCAACATGCTAAAAAATCCATTTTATACAAGCTAAATGTTTTATACATAAAATTACAAATAAAGGTTAACTCATACTGTTCATTTCTTGAACAGAAACGATTCACATGAATCCTTAAATGAGCTAGTGAGGACAGCCAACACTAGATTAATATTTGCTTTCAGTTTACATTTTCCTTTTTTGTTTTGTTTAAATTGTCCTCAATTTTATTACAACAGTGTTTTTTACTTACTTTTACTCTGTTTTTATTTTCCAATGTTTTAATTATGTAGTCTAATCGGTCAACAACCGGTCAGATCACACTTTTCCAGCATAAATAAGTTCATAACAGCTAATTAATAAATGCATTGTTAGTGTCAGTAATTACAGGCTTGGAGCCATTGGATCACAACCATTTGAATTACATTTGTTATAGCTACCATTTGAGTTTGAATGATCTATTATTAAAATTATAATAGCAAATTATAATTAATCATAATGCTCATAATCAAACCATCGTGTGAGCCTATTTGCAAAGGATAAAACACAGCAAACCAGCATCATTTTTCACCTTACTAGACATAACATGTCTAGTAAAGAAGTAAGTTATTCAAAACGTTACAAAGCTGTTAGCAAGAGAATGTTTTGATCTGATGGGTGTACTCTCCACCATTTTGTGCCTGGCAGTGGCATTTTATGGGCAGAGAGTGGGTAAGCCCCGAGTGGCAGCTGTTCACGTGCAGGTACACGCATTCCCAGCTGTGTAAACAAGAGACTGGAGAATAACACAAAGTGATAGTGTGTGACGTTTACCATAGTCCATCTAAAAATATACCTTTAGTTCCTCAAAAAAACATTTTTTAGTTCTTTCTATCTAAAATCATGCTTATTGCTCCTTTAATAAGAATAATTACAAAAACATAAAAACAAGCGTGTGTAACTTAAATAAAAGTCACAATTCATACCATAACACAAGAAACACAGGTCTATTCCCTACAGAGGACACAAACTTCACCAGGAGCTTTACCTTTGTTTGAAATTAAAAAAAGCTGGCTTGCTGCAGACTGCCTATAAACAACACACAATGAATAACATGGCTTTATGCTTTTTAGTGGGGAATTACATTATTTACTTACATAATTATAATTCTGTGCATTAATAGGTTGTGGCAATTTTGTGTCCTAATTCTGACATGCTTAAGCTTAGATCTGTACGTGCTATTTGATGTAAAAGAATAACAGAAAAAAATAATAACACAGATTAAAGGCTATCTAGTTTAATGTAGTTAATCTTTTGAGTCTGTACTGTTTAGTAGCTGACTAGAGGTTTTACCAACCAAGCAGTGGGAGAACTCTTTAATATTACCCGTGGGGTAATGTGAGGTCTAAGGTGACAAAGGCTGAAAACTTCCCTCTTACACCTGACCACCACACCGAGCACTATAGTAGTGCACTGCGATGTTCACTACAATCCTTAAAAAGCGAAAAGTTCTTCTACTCACACTATACTGCCAAACGTATGGGATCACCGATTCTAAGCATTGCATTAGTATTGAGGTAAACATCTCTTACTCTAATAATAGCAGCCTAATACAATTTCCATCTCAGAGACAGTTATCCTGATATAAGACAGTGGCTCATGGGACCACAGGCGATATGTGGTGCAGGGAGCTGTTTCATTTGTTGAGTAATCACAGAATTTTCCCAACTGTTTCTTGCTGTATACAGAACAATGATGTTATCACTCTTTTATTTTTAGGGTTGACAAAACAGAAGTCCTTAAAACCTTTAATCTGATTGGAGAAGCCATCTGGAAGCACCTCCCCCCTTTCATCCCTGCTACACTGTTTAAATGTCTCCATGGTAATATAACCCACAAACCAGGGGCGGAGCCTGCAAGTATGTTAATCCACATTTAAAATACAAATTTCAAATACAATTGAATAGATTGCCTTCTCAATAAAAGCCATCTTCAAACGACCATCGTACCCTTGTCATCTTATTCTAGTCAAGTTGCTACGGTCTTTTCTTATAAGCACATCGGACAGCTTAACAATGCAGTCCAAGGGCAAACAGGTGTGGCCATTGATTCTCATTCATCAGATGATGCGTCACTAGAGCAGTGGTCGCCAACTGGTCGATGGCGATCAACTGGTAGATCTTTGAAACATTCCCTGTAGATCCCGATGATAGAATAGACCAGGGATGCGCAAGCTGCCACTAGGGGATGCGCGAGCTGAAATCTTTAATGGCGTCTGACTGTGTTTTTTCCCCACACCATAAAGCTGTGTAAATAAACATTTCTACGTTTAATTTTAAGATTAAGTTATCTTCTTCTACGCATTGTGCTTCATATGCGCACCCAGCTTGTGCCCTCTACTTTATTCATTCTCGCAAATATGCTTAATTGGCTGAAACCAGGGAAACAGAGGCAACAGAGGAGAGAATTGCAACGGATCTGGGAAAAGACAAATGTCTCTCCATCTCTCCTCACTTTACGTCGTGTTCGTCATTAAAGGGAAAATTGAATTTGGGCCGAAAGTTTTATTGACAAGATTAAATTGAGCAACACAGGCTCTCTTTCGTTCGCACAGCGCCTCCAAACAGCGCTGCTCATGGTGCGGTGACTCTGAACCTACCAGCACTGACGCGCATGACTCGGGGGATTAGTGATAGACGCGATTTCTTAACCATGTTCACACACAGAGCTGCAATACGTTTCATTGTGATTCAGACAGGCGCAGTTAATTTTAAAGATGCGGTTTTAGTGCGTATTCAGACAGGGACAAACCGGCGGTGGGGCTGAGGTATGTTTCCATGGGGCGTGTTTACCTGCTAAATGTAACCGCTGTAAAAGTTTTTATTTCTCTGATTAATAACATCTCTATGGACAGCTTTGTTATTCTCTCTCTCTCTCTCTCTCATCAAATTAAAGTTCTTCGTGTTTGTATTTTGCAAGATAAATTTTGAGTCAGACTCAGATTAAGAAGGTGATACACGAAATAAACAAAGTGAGAACACACACAGGTAGAACATCAGAGTTTAGTCCGTGAATGCACCAGGCTGGCCGGTTCAGAGACGTTTCAGGTTGTGGAGGTGTGGCCAATCCGAGTGTCTCTTTCTTTCTCTCGGTCCAGGCTGAGCCACTTGAAAATCCTCAGGATTCTGTTGTGGATTTTGCAACTTTAATTCAAATTATGTTGTAATTTTCTTCCCACAACGTTGTTATGATGGTTGTATTGATTTAGCTGCAACAGATTTTATTTTTTTTTGGGGGGGGGGGGTGCGCCTAACTGGTTGGGACCCTGAAGGTAACCTGACTCCGCCAGATAGATTTGCTCCGCATATCCATCTGGAAACCTTCCGTTGAAGTAATTTTGGGAAGGGGCGAAAATACTGGTTAGCTGATTGGCCTATGTTGGTGATAGACGGGCCAAATAAACCAATCAGATTCGTAGTCACTCTGTTACGAGCAACGACAAAAACACAACCACAAGCCAAGCTACTCTTGCTGCTGCAGGTAAAGGCTCGTTAGCTCAGCAAAGAAATACTCTGTAATTCCGATAAAACTTGCTCGATAGCCACGCTAACGCTAGTTTCATCGGCTGAAGCCGCCATGTTGTTTAGACTGAACTGACGCGCTTCCCGTTGCGTCACACCTCAACCCGCCTCAAAGCCAACGCTGATTGGACGTTCGTTTGGTGAACGGCTCCAAATTTTCTTTAACGGAGAGTAGCCAGACTGATCTGCGAGTGAAAACTTGAAGGCTCGCGAGATCAGGATGGTCTCACGAGGCTACCCTGAAGGGGGTGCACGGCTAAAAACGTTTGGGAACCCCTGGAAAAGGAAATAGGCCACACTTTTATTTTTTGTGTTGGACATAAAGCTGTACCTATAGTTGCATTGGGAATTGTGTTAAAATAAGAGTTCTGTTTGGTAAAATGTTGATTTTAATGTGACATTAATGACGCTTCAGGAGATAAGCATAACACTTGATAAGACATTACTTTTGTATTGAGATTAATTCAAGTTGATGTGTTGATGTGAACCTATGGCCAGTTTGATATGCTACTTACAATGTTTTCTTTGTTGCATTAATTTGTCCAGTTGGACCAAAACATTTTATGTAATTCAAAAACAGTTGATTTATGAGTTCATTCATGAATAAAAGGCTTCAAGGTTGAAGTAGAATCTGATCTATTTTTCTTGCAACGCCTCTACAGGTAGATCTTGCTTCCCACCAAAGTGAAGGTCGGGGATATTGGGCTTAAAAAGGTTGGAGACCATTGCTCTAGAGCACAGGTGTCAAACTCAAGGCCCGCGGGCCAAATCCGGCCCGTCAAGGTAAATTATCCGGCCCTCGAGAGCCAAAAAAAAAAAGGCATATATCATTTTAAAGTGTACAAAGTGGCTAAAACTGTGCCTTCTGTAAGTGTAACTCACCCCAATATCAACTTTTTTTTGCAGATAAACTGTATAAACTGGGCCTAAGGGTGCTACTTTTATGTTACTGTGCATTTTTTATACTACTGTGTGAACTGGAATGAAATTATGAAATGAAAAGTATCGTCTCTACACATGCAAGCGGCCCTTTTAATGACTTCATGATGCCAAAGTGGCCCCATATAGAAATTAGTTTGACACCCCTGCTCTAGAGGGTAACGCCAAGCATACACTTCACCAATACTTCACTACACGTAACATTTGAAAACACAGTTGTTCCCAACATTTTAAAGCTTCTTCCTTTGTTCCTAGAGTGATGACGGTTTTTCTCCGGAAATTGTTAACAATTTGTAGTGATGCCATATTTTTCATCCCAAAGGGAAACTGCCTGCCATAAAAGCTTAGACTTTGTGAGATCCACCAAAAAGTGTAGAAAATCAAGACAAATATGCCAAACATCAATAATCTAAAATTAGAGATTAAATCTGGTATGATGTTGTAATAATAATAATAATAATAATAATAATAATAATAATAATAATAATAATAGCAAAGTAATAAAAAGTCTTTGTAGTCTCTGGTGGAGAGCTAAAATTTGACAGCAAATTGGTAAATATGCGGGACAGTCCCAAATTTTTCACTGTTGTCCCGCTGTCTCCACAAGCTGAAACAATGTTACGCATTTGACTGAGTCAGATGAGTCAAAAAAATGATTCAACAGGAACTTTTCTGAAAGAACGCAGAGCTGCAGTCATTGTCAATGTGAGCTGTGTCGGCTGTCAATCAATACGCAGCGGTGTCGCACCTCGTGAGCACCTGCACATCAGGACACTCGTAAAATAAAATGTCAAGGATTATGATGCATAGAGATTATTTAGGAAACATCAGCCAAGATCAACTAAAACAATATTTTACTTTTTGCCAAGGTTTTTCTAATGAGCTTTAAAGGTGTTAATCTTTAAAGGCTAGTGAAGTTTTTTTGATAAACAATTTTATTACACTTTTTAAAAGCTTAACATCCATGCAGGTGTTGCATCGAGCCATATCTGATGAGGAAACGCAGCTCGTCGTGGGGGCGCTAGTGCCTTTCTGCAGTGGTTGGTAGACAAGAAGTGGGGATGTAGAGGGTGCATTCTGGATAGGTCGCCAGTCACAGGGCTAAAATTCATCAGCTATATTAAACTTCAAAAAAAGTTAAATAATGCCTTTTATGAACTTGTGAGTTGTGATAATTAATTGTTTTGAACTAACAGGCAAAGCAGAGACGCATTATTGTAATGTGCGATCTGTGTTAAATTAAAATGTATGATGTCATCAGTGTTGGTTATGTGTTCTTTGTTTGATCTATTTGTTTGACATTTACTTGCATTTTTAAAGGAAGAAGGGCTATGTCATGCCAATTTTCTTTATCTTGATTAATTTTGCACATCTGTTACATTTACTAAAATGTAGATGTGTATAGTGTTGGGTCACTTTCTATGTTCATGCCAATAAATTAAATTACGAGGCTTACAACCCTGTTGCCTTGTCACTCCCATTCCATGTTGTGTGATAAGTAATAATTTGCTTTCAGGAATGCTTTTATTTTACCAAACATCTCATATTCAGCGTTTTCATTTGGCACCTTATGATCTGGCTACTTGTCTCGTAGATATCAGAGGCTCATTGTGTTAACTCAACCAGAGATTGGCAGCTAAAACTTTAGATTTTGTTAAAGAACTAAAGTTGTTCGCCCGTGCTGCACTCTTGCTGTTGGTGATTATGTTGTTGCTTAGCCACTGGATAGGTGCGAGAGATACTGGATGTTGCAGTCGGACTTGTTGGCTTATCAAGTTTAAAATGTTTCCAAATAGCAGACTTGGCTCGGTCCTACACTTACTCTATGTTGCTCTATGTTTGCTCATCGCTAGCTGATGTGCGTGCTCTGTGTAACTGCCGTTGCAAACGTAAGCCCCATTTCCACTCCCCTTGTTAAACCGATCCGTGCCGAGCTTGGTCCGAGCTCGGATCAGTTAACCAAGCCGAGCTTGGTTCTGACGACCGTTTACACATCACGCTATCTCGGTTCCTTGGTTTCCTCGCCTCCTAGTGACGATCTGCGGTACTACTGCTGTCTGGGATTGAAGGAGCAAATCAAGCAAATCAAAATGGCGGCGCCCGTAACATTCAGGCAGCTATGCTTGGTTATATTTCGTTGTTTGCGGAAAGTCAGGTGAAGACGGCAACTTTTGGTGAATTTACTTGACAGAGTCGGCTTTTGGGAAGTGGATAAGACAAACAAACATCTAATAAGGATTTACAGATGCAGGAAACAACGACAGACGCTGAGCTCCATCACACTGCTAAGCAGAATCATCACTGGAAATCTTGTGTCACGGGAGGGAAGCTAGTATTTTTATGAATGTCTGAAATGTCAGCTGACTGTAAGGAGATGACGCGGTCTGCTCATGCGCTCTTTGCTATCAGAGAACCGGGCGACTGAAAAACCGAGCCGAGCCCACCTATTGAACTGGGCTACATTTAGCGTGGTCCAGTTGTGTCTAGCTCGGTTCAGTTCAGTTTGCGTTCCATTTACACTCGATAGTTATCTCGGTTACCGAGCTCGGACTGGTCTCGGCACGGTTAAAAAGGGGTAGTGGAAACGGGGTAATAGAAGGGACTGATTACCGTAACTGTATTGCTGTGTATGATATTAATAAAAACAGCAATGACTGAATCGGAATACTGGATTGGCATCAATCATCTAATGTCCGATCCAGCTAATTAGTCCATATCGATATCAGTTCAGTGCATCTTTAGTGGTGAGTCTTGGGTTCAAACCCAGTTTATTCCCTATCAATCACGGCTTAAACTGATCTACAGTTAGACTTCTAATAATGTTGTAATGTCTTTAATGTCAATAATAATCCTGGCTTTAAAATAAAATGTACACTGATTTTAGCCGCAACCTATATGTACTATTTAGATATTATAGATGCAGGCTATTTTCAACAAAAATGCTCACTGGGGCTCTTTATGTCTTCGGTATAATTCATTTTTCTGATCTACCTAATGTGTCAAAAACACACAAATTAAAGGATGCAGCAGGAATACAGAGCCAGAAGTGCTGTTCAGTCACCTAACTGTTGTTGCTGCTCAGCTGGGTACTTCCATGGAGGCAGGAGCAGACGGGTGTGTCAGCAGAAGCACGTTAGCAGCTGACAGCCACTACACCGTGCGCGTGCTCGTGCGCGCGGTGCTGATGCGTTGCAATGCGCGACCCCCACCGAGATAACGGCACAACACGGCACAGTCCGACACGGAACGGCATGTGTTCCTGGCCCTGCGCAGCCGGCCTAAAACCAAAAGCGGCTGAAGCCAAAGCACACATCAAACACAAACGGTCCCTGACATAGTTGCTCCCTGCTGCTGCCTGAATGACAATCTGCCGAACAATAGACCTGAGCAGAACAGCCCGCAGGGGGGGGGGGGGTCGGTGAACGCTGCGAGTGCTGATGAAGCCATTTATGCAGATTAGATGGGAACAGATCTGTTTGTCTGACCTACCTGAGCTCCAGAGTCAGAAAACAAAGGATGCTGCAGCATTTTCTCTCCGTTAGATCGGTGCGTTTGTTCGGCCTGACAGCGTCCGATCGTCCGTCCGCAGCAGTGTGCGGCGGCAGCAGCACTTCCTTCCGCCCAGCCTCTTCACAATCAGCGGCTTATTCCACTCACAATTTCCTCTTTAGTCTGCAAATCTACCTTCACCGTGTAGAGCGAGGTTATTAAAGGTTGTTCTTTCTGACACAGATAGATAGGTTGTAAAGACAAAGAGGATGTACTTACTTTGTAAAAAAAAAAAATACATTGAAGTAGCTTAATTTGAAAACTCTCCGCGTCCGCTACAGAAGTCACCATATTTTGTGTAGAATAAAACTGTTTTTGATTTTCAAATGTTTTCAAATGTTTAAATGTTTTGTTTGTTTGCTTTACCTTGTCAGAGAGGGAAAAAGCAGCAGCCAATTAAAGAGCAAACCACGGTAGAACTTGCCCTGAGAAGTGGTTTTAATTTTGATTTTATTTTGGAATGAAATTATTTTTTCCTTCAATGTTGTGATTTTTGTAAACCTAACGGAGAGCGGCTCAGACCCTGCAACAAGACGTATCCATTCAGATGAACGGGAGCGCCACCTCGGTCTATCCTCCTCTTGTGTTCTTCTTTTCCATTCACTAAACGATCCTGCTCTCACACACACACTCCCTGCATGTTTACCCTCTGGATTTATTGGTGCTGCTCTTTGCATGTTACCCCAATTTCCATAGGCGCAGCTTGCTTCCAAATGGTTTCCCCTACTATTCTGAATGGAGTTGTCCATTTGTTAAAGGGCCAGTACTTCAATTCTCAGTTGCAGTTTTGTGGGCTGACTGCGACAGATCTGCTTTACCTCTGACGTCTGTTTGAGGTTGTTTGAGTTCAGTAGATGGATAACCAACCTATTCATACCAAAATCGCGCTTTTACTTTCTCTTTGCCAAAAATATGTAAAAAAAAAATAAAAAATTAAATATAGACACATACATTTTTTGCATTGGGCTGAAATTACCCATCTCCCGTTTTTTTTATTTTTTTTTTATTGTATCAGCAGAGATTGGTGTAAAGAGCAGTCCAGCCCAAAGGCTGCCTTCTTTAAATGTTTCTTCAGTTTCTTTGGATATCTGAGCCTGATGCTTATGATTGCAGATAAAACAACTGATCAGGCACTGTGACCACAGAGGAAGTGAATACTATCTTTTCGTCATGGCAACTGTCAGTGGGCCTGATACATCGGCAGCAAGCTAACAGTTGTCCCCCAGTTTGATACGATATAAACAGGTAAAAATGGGCTTGTGTAAGCATCTGATTGTGTTTGATTGGGGCTAAGTTTCAAGGCTTGATAACTGGGTTGGAGCATTTCCAAAGCTGCCACACTTTTGGGTCATCTAGGTCTGCTGAGGTCAGCATCTACCAGAAGTGGTAAATAGGAAGTAACAGTTGTGAATCATAGACAGGTCCAAGGAGACACCTCAGCTCATTTAGGTACACGGAAAGTGGACCTTGAGCCATATATGTGGTCTGATCCAACAGACTGTACTAAAACTATTGATGAGGTTAACACTGGGTCTAATAGAGATATGTTACAATACACAGTTTGTTCTGTATAAACTTTAATAAAAGGTGTCACCTTTGACAGTGGTCTGCCACATTTGTCATGGGTTCTCCACTGATTCTGGTTAGTTTTTAGTACTGCTGTTTTTGGCTCTAGTGTCTCATCTGCAGTAATCCTTTATGATTGACAAACGGTCATCAGCTTCCAATACATGAACCTGTTAAAAGCTGTCTCAGATACCCAGTTCAGAAAAACTGCCCCCACATCTGTTGACATACTGGATTATCTAACCCTAGGGAAGGGAGGTTGTGTGGGAGATGGAGCACAGACGTAATATGCGAAGATGCATCAGGGAATGGCACAGCCACTGCACCATATGCCCCGAATACATTCCTTTGTGCCAAGGATGCTAAATCATTAATTATAACTCCACAATGTTTACGCAATGTGTAAATATCTGTTTTCATGCCAAAATAAGTTTTTTGGCTCTTCAATATAAACATGGTTAATATATAAATGAATACATTTTACATTTTAACCAAGTTACACAAGTTTTATTGTTCATTTTATTTTCTTTCTCTCTCTCTCTCTCTCTCTCTCTCTCTCTCTCTCTCTCTCTCTCTCTCTCACACACACACACACACACACACACACACACACACACACACACACACACACACACACACACACACACCTAATCCTGAGGTTTCTGTACACACCAACAACAATCATTTCTTAATATTTTTTGCACGCTGTTTATATCCACATGGATACACATAGTTTTTTTTTGAGAAGGCTTTAAAATTTCTATCTTTAGATTAGAGAGGAGAGCGGGGTCTTAGAAGAGGGTTGGTTCTAGAGGCTGGTCCTGATATGTCAGTGTTTTTTACACAGAGAGAATATCGGTGAGAGTATCTGTTCAGGGTCGAGCTGGTAAAGTCGGAGCTTGTCTGTTTCATACTCAAATATATACCCCCATTCATCAAACATTGCGTAAGACCACTCTTAGGGCTTCACTTCGGGCAAAGCCATCTGCACCCGACGTGTGCATATAAAATGTCGATTGGGGGTGTCAGGTGTATGGCTCGAATGGCTCAAATCTTGGAAGATGGAGATTGGGGTCTGACAATCTCCATCAGAAGAGACATCCCATCTGAAAGGATCTGTTGATAGTTTGAGGTTCTCAATTGGGATGATATCAATCTAAGTAATAACATTAATATAGCATATGAGTCTTTTATGATGCTGTATACTAAACACTGTCCAGTAAAAATGTTTAACAAATACAAAAAGTAAAATAACTGTCCCTGGATAACAAAAAGATTACAAAATTCAATTCAATTCATTTTTATTTATATAGCGCCAATTCATGAAACATGTCATCTTGAGGCACTTTACAAAGTCAAATTCAATCATATTAAAATGTCCTTTATAAGGGAACCAGTTGATTGCTTCAAAGTCCCGACAAACAGCATTCACTCCTAGGAAAGCGTAGAGCCACAGGGAGAGTCGTCTGCATTGTCCATGGCTTTGCAGCAATCCCTCATACTGAGCAAGCACGAAGCGACAGTGGAAAGAAAAACTCCCCATTAACGGGAAGGAAAACCTCCGGCAGAACCAGGCTCAGTATGAACGGTCATCTGCCTCGACCGACTGGGGTTACAGAAGACACAGCAGAGACACAATAAGACAGACAAAAAAGCACAGAAGCACACATTGATCCAGTAATCTGTTCTACATTAGATGGTAATAGCGGGTGAGCCGTCAGTCATTTCAATGTAATGCAATGCAAAACTGGAGAACAGTAGAAATCAGTAGAGTGAGAAAAATGGGCCCTAATGTCCTCCAGTAGCCTTTAAATAGAAAAAATACACTATAAAAACGTATTAAGACTGAAAACTTAAGAAGCAGAATCTATCTATCTATCTATCTATCTATCTATCTATCTATCTATCTATCTATCTATCTATCTATCTATCTATCTATCTATCTATCTATATATATATATATATATATATATATATATATATATATATATATATATATATATATATATATAGTATTTTAAGGTTTTGTATGAGAAAATATTATAAAGGAACTATTAGGTGAAAATGAATATAATATAAAGCAAACATGGAATATTCTAAATAGCATAATAAAAAACAGCCCAAATAAATTAGACTACCCCAATTGTTCAACATTCAACATTTTAAACATATATGAGATAGCTAACAGCTCTAAAAAATGTAAATCCGAATAATCCAAAGACATCCCTGATTCATCTTAACCTGACTCTAGCCAGATTGATATCGCTCTGCCTAGCTCCACTCACATCCATCTGGGACCTCTCCCATAGAGAGTGATTTCTCCAACCAATTTTATTGTCTAGCCAATCAGGATGCAGGGCTGGAGTTTCCTAGATGTGACGTAGTGGAGAAGCGACCGAGGCGGAGCGAAATCCATATGGCTAGAGTAAGGTTAGATTCATCTAGCATTGCTAAAGAGTTTCATAAATTAATAGATAAAAACCCACATGTTCCTTACAGCTGTAACAGAAAAAGAAATGATTGATACTATAAAAAAGTAAGAGCAACATCTAATGACTAACATGCAGGGATAAGTAAGCCGATATGGTTCAGTACTGGCTATTGATAAAAGAATTTAGGCTGGAACGTAGTACAGGCAAGAGCCGCTGGCAGCTATAAAGCCTATATTCAGAACCAGTCACTGCTGTGCGTTGGATCAGGAAATAGATACGCTACCCAGAAGCAGTCTGAAACACAACTTAATCTGTTTATAAGTTTTGTTTGTATTAATTCTGCATTGTTTCTGAACTATATGTGTTGTGTTTCTGTGCTTCCTTACTTCTCTTCTCCTATCCCTTTCCTCGGAACAAGGAGATCTTATCAGCATCCAGCCTTCAAAACAGGTGTCATTATGTTTTATGTCCTTCCGCCCGTAGCAAAATGTCCCAAATAAAATCAATAGGAAGGTTAGTAGTTGTGTTTCATGCTATTTTGTTCAATCTTAACAACTTAGAATGCGTGGTGCTGCGGTGGGTTGATCCGTCACCTTGCACTTGATTCAGGTGTGCATAATTAAGTCACATGTAATTTAGATACATACTTTCAAAGGGCATTTTGAGGGACTTGCAACATCGAGGTTTCAGCTCAGACCCCTCATTCCTCCTCTTCCCTCTAAAGGAGGGACAGTCCCTTTTATGCATATGTTCCCACTGTTTATTCCTTGTGCACAGCGCACCAATGGAAAAAGAACAAAAAAAATCTGTCCACCTCAACACGGTAGCATAAATTATTCAGGGACAGGACAGTTATTTACCAAATACCGTTTTTTTTTTCTACTGTCACTGTAAACCAGTGAGGTGAAGAGATTGAAAAGCTGCGCATATACTTAAAATTGGTATAACCTATCGGCTTCAGCCTTTAAGGCTATTAGTGTCCTGAAAGCAAACCAAAAAGTAATCATTCCTTCCGCTCCGACCACAAACAAAATGTGCTCAGAGAACAACTTCAAAGTCAACCTTTAGTGGGTAATGCTAGTGGGTAATTACCAACTAGTATGTCCTGTGCTATAGAGGAGCTATTAATGTTTGGACAGGGCAGAGACTGAGATGAGAAACATGTCACTGTGAAAGCTAATAACAAAGGTTAGAAACTGTAACAGTCTAGAAGTAACCTGACGAGCCAGATTAATTTCGCTCCGCCTAGCTTCACTCACATCCATCTGGGACATCTTCCATAGAGAATGATTTCTTCAACCAATTTTATTGTCCAGCCAATCAGGACGCAGGGCTGGAGTTTCATAGATGTGACGTAGTGGAGAAGCGACTGTGAGACTGTTTTGATTCAGACAACAATGGCGGCTCGCATCGAGGAAGCAAGCGTTAACACTGATGCTGCTATTTCTTCCGTGTTGTCCAATCTACAACCTAATATTGTTTCATTAAAAGAACAACAGAGAACGCCTCTGAAGGCTTTTGTTGGCTGTTCTGTTTTGTTTGTTCCTGCGTCGCTCTCATCAGCGTCACGGGTTGGCTTTGGTGTGAGTGATTGAAATAGCACATCGATAAAGATGACAGACAAGTGGCTTATCCAATCATATGCAAGGATTTTTGATAAGGTCCTGCCTTCTGAAACGCCATTCCTATGGATCTGTTCCAGGTGGATGAGTGGAGCTAGGTGGAGCGAAATTCATTTGGCTAGATTCAGGTTAGTCTAGAAGTGCATGGAGCTGAAAAGAGGCGAACAATCCGCATGTGGGTCATGTGTAAAGACGCAGCATGAGACCCTGAGCGGGCTGCAGGTGTCGCAACTGAGGGCAAACTGTCAGACCTTATGGAGGCTTGATGAAATTCAGCCACAGTCCTAAATGAGGTTATAGGCCTTAATTGATAAACAAACCCGTAGATTAATGATAATTGGGGGTGTTTAAATTCCTTGGATGTGAATCGGGCTGAAAATTTGCGTTCACGTGTATTGCGTTCGTCACGTCATCCCGTAATTTCTGGTAAGCGTTTCAACAAAAGTGTTCCTTTTGGAACACTACTAATGATCGAAAGTGGGCAATACGGCAGTAAGTGGTCAGTGCACATCAGCAGTGCACTGACGGAAGTATTCGGAATGAGACACAGCCATTGTCTTGTTGTTGAGCTGTTTTTGAAAAACATCTGCTTGCAAAACAACCTTATTTGCCCCTTTTAAAAACAAATTCTCAACTCAAAATTATATATATAGCACATTAAAATAAAACTCAATTGCCCTGTCTTGATGACATCAAAAGCTGGATGACTTTAAATTTCCTGACAATTTCTGACAAGACAGAAGTTGCAATCTTTGGACCAGAGTCCTGAAAAATCAATCACTTTATCTGGATGGCATTAACTTGGCCTCTGGTAATAAAGTACAACATCTTGGTGTTATTTGTGACCAAGACATGTCATTTAAATCCCATATTAAACAGGTTTCCATAGTTTCCCTTTTTCACCTCAGGAATATTGCCAAAATTAGAAACATTCTGTCCAGGAGTGATGCTGAAAAACTAGTCCATGCATTTGTTACTTCAAGGCTGGACTATTGTAATTCTTTACTATCCTAGACCACAGAGTATGACAGCTCTCATTTTCTGGTTTCAGTCAAAAGAAGAGCAGCAGCGTTTTGGGGCAGCTGCAGTCAAGCCACTAGAGTTTTATTAAGCCCAGAGTAAAGTGGAGTGCAGTAATCAAGTTGTAATTAAAGCATAGATTAAAATCTTTAGTCAGCTGTCTCAGTTTGAAAAAGCTGGATCGAACCACAAATTTTAACTGTGCATCAAAGTTAAGATTATTCTCAAGTCTTACACCCAGGTCTGGAGCAGTATGTACCACATACTGATTTAAGGTCTCAGGTCAACACTGATGTTAGAGACATCTCAACATAAACTCAGTAATAGTACCGGCAGGAATTTCAAACTACTTTCACCTCTGTTTACATGGCATTGATATGTCTTTGGTAACATATACAATAGAGATAATTTTAAAACCACTACAATATATCAGTATTCTGTCATTTCAAATTGGTTCCTTTCCTAACAAAATGAAGATAGCTAAAGTAATCCCATCATACCAAAAAGGAGATAAGCATCAATTTTCTAACTATAAAACTATAGTTCTGCTACGACGTTGCTATAAGATACTGAGGAAAACTGTTTAATAGGACACTATAATCATTTTTAGAATCTAATTTAATATGTGATATTCAATATGGATTCAGATACAAAGGATCAACAACATTAGCCATACTTGAATCTAATGAAGGGATAACTGCTATTCTGCTATTGATAATAAGAAAATTGCTATTAGGGTGTTTGTTGTCAGTAAGAAAGCTTTTGACAAAATAAATCAGGATTTACTGATACACAAACTGGAACATTACTGTATCAGGGGGCTTAAATTGAAGTAGATTAAAAGTTATTTAACGGGCAGACAACAATATGTTAAACTGGGAGATGTGTTCTGAGAGTTTGGATGTTGATTGTTGGGTACCTCATGGGCCAGTGCTGGGTCCTTAGTTATTTATATTATATGTAAATGACATCTGCAAAATATCTGAAATAATGAAGTTTGTATTATTTGCTGATGACACAAAAAATTTCTGTGTTGGAGATAATTTTTACCAAAATACAAAAGAATGTAACTGTAGAAATGAACAAACTGAAAATATGGTTTGATTGTAATACGTTGTCTATATCTGAAGAAAAACTAGAAACCTCATATTAAATGTAGTCAGAACAAGGTAAAAAACATATTTCTGTATTGCACAAAGTCAAACATGTATTACATTAAAAAGTGCTTCACATATTGTATTGTTCCTTAGTTTTACCTTACTTGAGTTATTATTAAGAGATTTGACCTCAGGTCAAATAATTTTCAAAAAATAAATAAAGAAAGAAGAATAAATAATCAAGAACTTTGTTTCTGTAAGGTTTTAGCTTTAGAATTTACCTTTAGGGTGAGCACAAGAAGGCCCCCTTACCATTACCCTAAGTATGTATTCAGAATCAGAAATACTTTAATAATCCCAGAGAGAAATTACAGTTCCAGTACAACCATTCACCCAGGGAGAGTAAAAAAAAGGCATATTTCACAGTTTAACCTATTCCAGGATACAGTTTGAGATATCAAAAAACCTCGCAGGGAACGATTGACTGAAGCCTTGTTGCCAAGGACCCCGCCTAAGGTGGTTTTCATGGGGCGCTGCCTTTATTTTTGACTCCCCTGCAAATCGTCAGTAAAAAAATTGCCTAAATTTGCTAAATGTGAGAGGGGTATGAATAATTTTAGGCTTAACTGGAGGTTCTGGATTTTATATACCTATTGGACCATAGAAGTGGTTGAAACAGCTAAATTCAATCATTTAAAAAGATGAGGTAATGCTCTTGACAATATAGTTAATCATGTAAAGGAGTAGATGTGTCTGAAAGCCAAAGGGATGTTTGTAGGATTTCCCACACAGTATTTGCACATTTGTAATAATATAACAGAATTATTGGAACTATATTGGTTTTCTCCTGTTGGAAGGAAGCAATGTTTCTTTAACCTTTGAAGAGCTGCAGAAAAAACTTCTTTGCAGAACCTCTGTTTAACAATTTTTCAAACCATGCACGAGGAAAGGGTCAATGCACACAAACATTATTCTGCACTGAATACTACAATAATACTTGTGCAATCTGGATAAGCAAACAATAGCTGGAGTAGACCTTTTGTATGACTCCATCTGTAAGTCCCAGTGAGGATTGTGGGAGGTTCGCTGGTTACATAAAGATGAACTGAAATAAACAAAAGTGTAGGTTTATGTCCAGTCAGCACATCAGTGAGTCAGATGTGTGAATGAAATGCATCTGACGGCATGACAAGATGAGTCTGATTATGTACTTCCCTTAAATCTTATGGTCTTATCAGACAGCACGATGATAAGAGGAAACTGAAATTCCTACGGGGAGTATTTCACCACAAATCAAGCCTTTCTCATAAGATATTAGCTTTGGCAAAGCATAAACAGTGATGTTTTTTTTCCCCCTAAGTTTCTGTACACAGTTAAAATCTGCCTTCCCTGAGGCCTTCGTAAGCTCCCCCAGGAATGTACTTGGATCAGCAGAGCACAGATCAGAAACAGATTTGTTGTTTAGTCCATCCACATGCTACATGTTTATGGACTAATAAAACAGTCCTTGTGAAAGTCATGGTGGTGCTAGTCAGCTCTGCAAACAACAAAACATCAGTTTGCTTCCCAGAAGAGTAATCAGTTGGGAACTAGAATGGCTTTTCACTCCTATGTTCTTATAAAATTCTAAAACATCTTTCCAAAACACTTCATGGCACTTTATTTTTCTTGCCAAGTATGAAAGCCATTTCTATAATCCCAGCAGAAGACTTTTAATGAAGTTTTGACTTTTCAGATAACTCAAAACTTCTGTTTGTTCTTAACTGCTCTTTACTTAGTCGTACATTCTGGTTAGAAACTGTTGTCACTGAGTTAAACTAGAGGAGCACTGAAAAGATGAGCTAGAGTGGCTGAATCAACCTACTATCCATCAGTTCTAATGAGACTGAGGAACCCAAAGGGAGTTTTGAAAGCAGGAACAAATGTTTGTTTTGTAGATGAGAAAGATTGCTCTACATCATGTTTTTAATAAGTCCAGGTCCGGCAGACCTGGGCTTAAAATCCTTAAAAAATCCTTCTTGCTGCAAGGCAACAGTGCTACCCACTGCGCCACTGTGCAGCCAATCTTTCTTCAGTAAAGCAAATTTATTTTAGTAGATTGAACATAATTTGGGAGGGTTTTAGCTCTTATATGAGAATTAATTACAAATAAGGTTTTAAGCTGTGCCGTCTCTGTACTTGAGGCCAGGCCCCACCAGATGTTGCTGTGGAGCACTATGTTTGCAATAATCAGTGGGACATGATCATTCTTTATAGAGCAATATTGTAAAAAAGACCGATTCAACTTACCAATAAAATTCTAAAACATTTGTGTCTATATATATATATATAAGTCTGCCAGAAAACTGACAAGCTCAGTAGGATAAATCCTCTTGAGAGATGTTGAAAACGAACATCTGAAATTGCAGTGTGAATACCCAACACGCTCTCAGTAGACCTCCGTGGGGCAAAAATCCTATGGGCCCAAGCTCGGATCGTCCAATCAAAATACTGGAATTGCAAGTGTTACGTGTTCTGCCGGATAGCGTGCGACCATCTAGGCAAAGAAAATTTATTTGTAAAGCAGAACAAGAACAATGCAAAGTGCTTTACATGATTAAAACATTGGAAAATAAAAACAGAACAAAAGCAAGTAAAAAAACAGTTGGAATAAAATGTAGGAAAATGTAAACAAAAAAAAACATAGAAAGATGTAAACTAAAAGCAAATATTAATCTAGTGTTGGTTGTAACTTTTCTGTTCAACAAATGAACAATATGAGTGAGATTTTATTTCTAATTTTGTGTATAAAAATGAAATTACATATAGCTTATATAAGATAATTTTTTCTAGTGTGTTTGTTTATGCTAATTTATCTGTTTAATTTGATCAGAGTCAGGTTGTATGCATCACAAAAAATGTGTTTCTGCTAATAGGTGTTGAGTTTTTTTATGATGCCAGAGACGCCACTGGTTATGAGCTGTTGTTTCTACAAAATGGATAAGTGACAAGACTTTTTTTAGGGACTATAAGTTCCCTTAGTTGAACACAGACGTGTGTGGTATCCACAGAAACATCAGAAATTTGGCCAAAAACAATTTCTACGAACACCACACAGTTGAAACTACAAGCAGCTGCATCAGAAAATCCCTTGGTGCATAAAGTGTAACTCACCCTGGTGTAAAGGCATAACCCGCCCCCAGAAACATTTTAAAAAATGCCACCAAAGTAGGTGGTTCCAAGAGACAGGGATGAGCAGTCGGAGTCTAACGCCGGGCTTACACTGAATACGGTGCAGATACGGTTACGGCACCACAAGGAACCCAAATCACTAAAAATTTATATGTCCACTCACATCAGCCACAAAAAATTGCGCAAGAAGGAAGTTTGACAGGATGCCGCAGCGGTCCCCGGATCAAGCTTTCGAATTTTATAAGCCAAACAGGACATGTCTGGTGCTAGACAGGATAAAGTTGGATTTCCATCAATTTCAAAATAAAATCACCCGCACCGACTTACACTGACTTGACTAGTGTAAACAAAAATGGCAACACAGAAACAGTAGGAAACAGAGGGGCTTTTGGAGGATGAAATAGGATATTTATGTGCACAGGTTATGGGTTTGCCCTAAAAAACTAAAACCATGGCTGTTTTTTATTCATTTATGAGGGATAGCAACAGAAACAACCACATAAACGTCTGTTCTCACAAGAGCCGTTGTCGCAGCCGGGGCCGCAATTTCCGTAGGAGCAGTGTGAGTGTGGGATTGCGGCAAGCCAGAACTGGATCTGGAGCGTAACCCAGACCGTAGTCAGTGTGAGGCCGGGGTTAGGAAATGCTCATTGCTGCAGCGGTCAGGATGACTGAAAGTCACATGTTGAAATATGTAAGGGGATTCATATTAGCTGTCTTTACACAGATTTTTCTATTTTGGATATATGTAGGTTCAACGACTGCTGTGCCATCTAAACTTCAAAAGGCTCAGGACACACATTTTATGAGGTACAAGCATTACACATGATGGCGAATGGATACAAGCAGATCATAACAGACTGTAGTTTGTTTGTCCATAACCTAGTAGCAGAAAGATAGATTCAGTCCAAGTAGAAATTGCTTATTGTCTGGAGCCAGTTTATAAATGGCAGAACCACGGTTCAGAAAGAGCCACCTCACATATGACCTCTTTATCCGCCTAAAGACACGGTTTGGTTCCTTCTGGAGTCAGACTGATGACACTCTTCAGAAATGTCACCCATGTTCTTTATTTGTGTCTAAATCAGTTCTGGAGAAGTTATTGTGAGTGTTATTTGTGGTTTTGCAGATGAGCAGTTGGAGTGTATGTTTTTAAGGATAATATGTTACTCTATGGTGTGAAGAGAAGAATTCCATGTAAGCTTCATTGGTAAGTTCATGAATGGCCTTATAAAAACGTCTTTGGTGGGAACATTTGAACTCGTTCAGGAGTGTGATGTTTGAAGGGATGTTAGTTCAAGATTTTTCTGTACCTCGAAGCTACAGAGCAGTGAAGAAATTATACAAGCAATATTGTTCTACTCTAAAGTTCATTTCTGACTTGGCATACAAACCTTTTTTGAAGTTTGCTATTAACTGAACACAAACCGGCCAAATACGAAAACTGCACATTGTTTTGCGTTAAACATCACACCAACATATAAATGATAGAAAATGTTCTATTGGGAATCTGAAATGTTATTGAATTCATTGTGAACAAAATGAACAACTTCTGTGGAAACAGTTGTTTATAGAGAGCTTGATCTGGGCCAAGCAAAAAAAAGATTCTCAGTTGTCAAGGCAACAAGAGCTTAAGCTTTAGTCATACAAAAGAATCACTAAGAGGAACAACTTGCTTTAATTTGGGTGCATGCCATTCCGATTGTCTCTGCCTATACTGTTTTGTCATCTCTTAGTAATCTTCAGACATAAAATTTACTGAAACTCAGTTTCCCAATACTCCCATGAATGTGCTGCATTAGTCAGAAGGCATTCATGCTCTTCAACACTTAGGGAGGAATTCAGACTGAGCCCCTATGTGCAGGCAGACATGTGGAAAGTATCAACACGCAGCAGGCGGAACCCTGAATGGTCCCCAGCTCCACCCCACTGCAGCTCCCACGCTCTCTGCCCCGCTACAGAGAAACAGCTCTCAGTCTGAACAGCTCAAAGACAGAGGAGCTTCTTTTCAGGTCAGGTGAAAGACCAACAATACTGTTGCAAAGGATTTTAGTGTGTTACCATGACCCTTATAAAAGCCTTGTTGTATTTGGGAGCATATGTGACTACTTGGAGCATAACCACAGGTAAGAGATGTGATTATTGTTTTCTTCTGTGCTGGTATGAGACATTTCCACGAGCAACACTGTAGTATCTTTGTCAAAAGTCCACAGTGTACCCAAAGATGGCACTCTGTTTATGCTATCTTTTTGTTGGATATCATGCGTTTGACCAGGATAACAAATCCAGAGGCAAGCCAGAAAAAGGTTTTATATTTTATAAGCAACCAGTCAAATAGAACACTTACTGTACATAAATGTTGTTTAGTTAGATGATAGTTTTAACTGTCTGAATGTTTGCTGACTAACAATATCATTCATGTCACGATTTGTTATGTGAACCCGAACACATGCCACACACAAAGCTTTTTGAGGATTGAATTGAAAGAGGGATGGGTAGTAATGAAGTGAACCAGAGTCTGTAACCAAGCTGGAACATCGGAGAGTTCTTGATGCCACGACTGCTGGAGCACAGAGGAGGCAGGAGACCCAACAGCTGGCAGAGGCCTCACTGAAACTGTGAGAAGGCAGGATTATCCAGCAGCAGAAGCACAGATGAGGTAAATCCAACAGTAGGCAGAGGCAGCTGAAGCAGAGAGGTGGCAGAATAATCCTGTAGCTGGAGCACAGGTGAGACAGGTAAATCCAACAGCTTAGCAGAGGCTTGAAGCAGAGAGGTGGCAGATTAGTCCAGCAGTGAGCAGAGGCCTAACACGAGACTCCGAGGTAAGACAGGAAACATCCAGCAGCAGCAGTCAAACCAGGTTGACAGTGGAGTCTGATGACGAACCGGCAGGGAAAAGAGGACTGAGGGAGGTTTATGTAAATGGTAAATGGCTTGTACTTGTATAGTGCTTTAACTAGTCTTGACGACCTCCAAAGCGCTTCACACTATAGTCTTAGTTATTCACCCATTCACACACACATTCACACCCTGACGGTGGTGAGCTATGTTAGTAGCTACAGCTGCCCTGGGGCAGGCTGACAGAGGCTGCCATGCACTGGCGTCACCGGGCCCTCTGACCACCGGCAGCAGGCAATGCGGGTGAAATGTCTTGCTCAAGGACACAACGACAGAGACAGTCAGTGCGGGGGATCGAACCAGCATTTGCAAGACGAACTCCCTAACCTCTGTGCCACATCGCCCCTGTGTAGCCAGGTGGAGTGAGTTCTGACTAATTAATGTCCAACAGGTGAGACTGATAGCTGGGGGAGTGAAGGGTAAGCTGAGTGAGAGGAGGAGGAGGAACTGAAAACTGACAAAAAAGGCCAGACTATAACTAAACCATGACAATTCACATTTTATAATATAATTTATCCCTGTGATTAAACAGCTTCCTAGAAATCCACTCAGTCCGAGCTTACGTGCTTTCAGAAACTGTTAACTCATTACCCATTTTCAGAAAGAAAGCCGTTTTAGTTTTCCACTGCATATCCAGCTGAGAGTAATAAGTTCATGTGTACTTTTGCCTGTTCATTGAATACAAAGGGCCTTATCATTTTCAAGATTGCAGCCCTTACATTTTATTCTTTCAGAGCTAACATGTGGTAACTTGCTTACTGTTAAGATCTGCATGCTAACATATCTACCTTATCAAAGCTAGCATGAAGATTTCTGCCGTTCAAGAAACCTGTTCAGAAGAGCTGTGGGGGCCCCTCAGTAGGCTGACAGGGAGAGAAACAGAAAGAACCCTTGGAGTTTTTCACAACTTTAGACAAAAATGTAGAAGGCACAACTACACATGTGGTTATTTACAAACGAAACAACTCTAAAATGTGAAGAACTGTGAAAAACAATAAAATTATGAATGCAGAAGAAGAGGTGCGTAGTAACTAGTTACCTTTATGGGAGTAACGTTTTGAACAAAATTTACTTTTAGGAGTAGTTTTACTGCCCTGTATGTTTTACTTTTACTGACTAATATTTACTTTTACTGACTAATATTATTAAAAAATATCACTACTCATCCATCCATCCATTTTCCGACACACTTATCCCTGCTAGTGTCGCGAGGGGTGCTGGTGCCTATCTCCAGCTGTCAATGGGCGAGAGGCGAGGTACACCCTGGACAGGTCGGCGGTCTATCGCAGTATCACTACTCTTACTGGAGTCAAATTTCCACCCACTATGAGCAACTTCACTTAGTTTTTCCGGTGCTCCTCGTCATCTAGCTGCTGTCACTGGTTTAGCTCCATGTCAGTACAATTAGCTGTATAAGCTAATGAAGACAATATTAATGAAAATATATAAGGTGACCAGATTTCTGAAATCAAATCTGGGGACATTTCTTGCTCGTGGATAAAAAAAAAAATCAATACATCTCATCAAGATGAATTTAGGAAACGGGGACAGTAATGGTTTCATTTATTTTTACATATTTATTAATATTTAAACAACAAAAATCAAGTGTAAAAGCCAGGAATGTGCCTCTCCACATTTTTAGAATATCATAAGATTAATACAATTAATACATCAATAGTGTTAATAGAAAACTAGAACTGTGTCTCTGGGTTGGGGCAAAGTGGTGTGAGTGGGAGTGGAGGGGTCAAGGGTGGTTAGCAGGGCTTTCCAATTTTGTGGTGCCCAAAGAGCTCTGCTGCCTCCTAAGGGGAGAGTGACATGAGGAAAAGAAAAAATAGTAAATACAAACATTTAGCTGTGGCTGTCTGTGGAGACAGAGTTCCCCCACCTTTTCAAAAAAGTGCATCAAATACGTTTGTTTCTGTTCACATCTACATACCTATGAGAAAAAGTTTTTTTTTCTGCGTTAACATCAAAAAGAAGTAGCGGTCAAGCCTGCAGGTAAAGGATGATATACGTTTCTTACTGTCAACTGGCCGCACCAGGGGCCTGTGCATCTCTAAGTAGCAGATTCATTTCTCCCACTAATGGGCTATAAGCACAGCTCCACTACTTCCTGAACCTCAGCAGCTCCTTTGTTTCCTGCCTTTCATTACTGGACAAGCTGATTAATCCAGGTGTGTCTGGCTGGTTACTGAGGCCAGACACACCTGGATTAATCAGCTTGTCCAGTAATGAAAGGCAGGAAACAAAGGAGCTGCTGAGGTTCAGGAAGAAGTGGAGCTGTGCATACAGCCTGTTTGGGACAAGAAAATGGGTTGTGGTGATGTGAGGTGAAAAGGTGTTAAACATGTTCAAAAAAAAGCACAGAATTGGAAATCCCCTTGACATGAATGCAAGCGATTGTGTGTGTAGTGCAGCATGAGCATGTATAAACTTACATAAAGTGTGTATAACTACATTATGTGTATGGTTGTAGTTGATGTGCAAGTATATTGTTTGCTCCTATAAGGTGAGTTAACTCCGGTCAGTAAGTCAGCTAACATGAGATCATCTCTGGTTTCTTCAAGGCCTTCTGTGTCTGAAGAGCCATCAGCCCCGGTATCCAGAGGTCTGGATAAAATAAGAGGAGAAGAGGATATATTATGTGCAGAACAGAAATTTTTAAAACACCAGAAAAAAGTACAACTAATCTGCCTTTTCATTCTGACACAGCTAGGGTAGTGCAGTGAAACTCATGTTCAGTGCAGAGACTCAGAAAGAGGTTATATCCTCAGACAATTGGACTTCTCAACTCAAACCTGAGTATATAGCCACTCTGTTTTACATAGCAAACTTCACACACTACATTACTCAATTCGTTAGTTTATCACTTAAATCATGTCAACGCTTTATCACTTGAACTTTATTAATACTCTAAGTACATTTTTCTGCCTTCTTGACAACCGTTCTTTCCATCAGTGTTCCTATTTTCCTCCACTCTGATTTAATCTCATTTCTCTCTTCCTATCTTCTTCCTCTCTCTTCTTGTATCAATCTTACATTATTCTAAAACAGAGACATTATATATTTAAAATCACTTCCAAAAACATTAGAATGTACAACATGAAAACTTGCAGTTATTATCTAATCTGATTAAGTACTAAAAATGCTAATTACCACAATAATAGCTATGCTACAAGCAAAAACAACATAATAAATTAACATTAAACATTCTCAGATCATGCAGATCTTGTCTCATTAAGTTTTCTTGTTACTGACTCCTATTTTTTCATGAAGAACTTTTATATATCCAAACTGATCAGTAGAAAAAGCACATCTAAAACTGGAAGTCTATGCTCATAAATCACAACCATAAATCAGCAAAACAATTTGTAGTAACTCTACTTATAACTAACTATCTGAAATATAAACTAAAGGTCACCAATCGGTTCTAAAACATCTTTAGAAGAACCCTTGTTGATCCCTGGAGAACCAGCGTACCAGATTAACGCCTTACAAAGAGTTTTCAATTATTCTGTTACATTTTATCCGAGTGTCTTTTACTAAGGCGAGCGCAACTGGTGGTCTTGTCTTACTTTTTATTGATTATTTTTTAACCTGGACAAAAACCAAACATTCATCACAGGATCAGCCCGATCCAAATAAAATTAATCTATTAACACACTTACCAGCTCCCCATCAGTTGTTGCCACCGGTTGACAACGAACTTCCACTTCTTCTTCGTCTTCTGTTTTAAAGGGGTGCGCTCGTCTTCTTCTTCTTTGTGTTTTAATGGCAGCTGACATCCAAAAGGATCATTGGCCGTTTCTCAATTCACGAGAACTCGAGTCCGGACTCGCGTTCTCGTCAAGTCTGTTCTCGGTAAGAACACAGGAAGATCGGACTTGACGAGAACGCGAGCACGCAGCACGTATTGTGCATTGGAACAGAAGTATACTCGTGACGTCATCACACCCACAGCGCTTGAGCATTCCTTTAACGTTCAAAACTATTTATACACTACACCATCATATCTTATTGAAAACGTTTTTTATTTAAATTAATTTCTAAAAAGTATAAAAAATATCTAAAATAATTACAGAACTGTGGGTATAAAACCAGCAGTAGCGTGAATTTCTTTGTGGGGAGTTGTAATTGTTCTAGTTATAGAGGCGATTGAATCTTCTTTAAAAAAAATCAGCACTTTGTAGAAGCAAAATGAGCGATACGAGCAATATTGCTGTTGCTTCAGTCGTTGGTCAGCTTTATCAGCAGGCTGAAGAGGAGGTGATGCAGCTGAGGAGACAAATCTGAGCAAGGAGAAGATTGATGCAGCAGAGGAGGCTCAGAAGGCAGGCTTTGCTCACCCATCTATTGCCAACTGGTAGGCATTTCAAGATTGACAGCCTATTTCATACTTTTATCTTTAAAAAAACATTGATGATGATATTAAAAACGTGATCAGGTTGAGATTGTGACTATTTTCCCTATATTAATAAAAATGAAGACCCAGTTTTAACATTAATAACAGTAGGGTTAAGCTACTTTATTGCACCTCCTGACCTTCACAGCATTGATCATTAAGGAAGGAAAAAAAAACATTTTTATGTCTGTCCACCTTTACAGTGATTAATCTATAAATTATGTGCAGTTAGTTCAGCCCATTTTTTCAGTGAAATGGTAAAAATACCAGAGAAGGGAAGCCATTTGTTACATTTACTATACTTGACTCGTTTTACAACACTATACATTTTATCTTTTCTTTCTTGAGAACTATAATAATCTGCATGTTAAACAGGTATAGTTTTATGCATAGAAAACGTGACAAAAAACAATTAACATTTGGCATTTTTTATTTACAGGAAGAAACAGAAACAAAATATGTGAGGATAAACACCTCTGTGCCGATCCTCCAAATATTTTTTAATGAAGGGGATCTGAAACCAGCCTTCAGGCTAAACAGGGCCACCATCGTCCTCCTCCTTCAGCTGCTGACCATCATAAGGTCCATGGATGGCCACAGGAGATAGAGGTGCTGCTGACCCTCTGCTGGCTGGCCTGTGGTGCATCCTATAGGGAAACAGCTTGCCAGTAAGATCTCTTACCTTCTTGTCCTTAAATAGAGCTAGCAATGACACACAATTGATAGATGATATTAATTGGACAGAAGATTAAGACATATCAGCATATTACTTAAATTAGTTAATTTTATATTTGGTACAGGTCAAGTGGAGGCACGCTACAACAGGCACCACGCCAAGGCTGATTAACATCATTGAGCGTGTCTTTGGTGGTCTGAAGACACGGTGGTGTTCCATCTTCTTCAGGGCGTTGGAGGTCTGCCTGACGTTTGCCCCAAAAGTAATCGCCGCCTGCTGCATCCTCCACAGTATTAGTATAGAGGCAGGTGACCAGCTGGACGTGGAGGATGAGGAGGTTGATCCAGAGGAGGATGAGGAGGTTGACCCAGAAGAGGATGACCATCAGGCTGAAGACAGGGAGCTGCTCCAGCTGGCTGCATGTTTAAGTGAACATGACTACACCTGACCTAATGTAGATCAGTTGGAGTCTTGTTCACATGCTGCTTCATTTCATTTTTAACCACCTGTAAAAATACATAAAATAATGCGTAAATTAATTTCCATTCCAACTATTTTTAATTGTAAGTTTATAGGCATTGTCTGTTTGTATAAGATCTTAATGAGTTATTTTGTTGTTTTAAACCATGTTAGTAACTGTTAATAATTTGTTGAATATATTACACCTTCATTCTGTTCCAAAGATAAAACATTTGTATAAAATAAATGTCTGTTTTTTTCATACACTATTATTACTATTGTTTTCTTTCCCTCTTTCTCCTCTCAATTATTCGTGTCATGACTCAGAAGAAACTCACTTAGATAGGAAAAACATTCATAGAATGTATTTATTTATTTATTTTATATGCTGCTGCCGTCCTAGGGAGACATTTACAATTTATTCCAGCAAGTATTGAGTTAATAAAGCAACACACGTCAGTCAGATAAACACAAAACAAATAAATCATAACCAGCGGTATTATGCACACTACTTTCTTTTAATTACGCACCAACTCTGTAAACAGGCCACATAGGGAAGCTTAAAAGTATAATATTCTCGCCTCAAACGATCTTAAAACGTACTTTTGAACAACAGCAGCAGAAAAGGAAATTTTTTAACTTACCGCTGTGAGCTCTGTTTGCGCTGTCTCAAATCAAGCTGCGGCCGCGGTGCATTCTGGGCAAGCGGTCAGTCTGAAGAACGCACAAGTCTGCTCTGATGCATGCTCGATAAAGAGGGCGGGCGAGAACAACATCCGGGGAATTCGGCGCGTTCTCGATTTGGCGTTCTCAGCATTGGAACAGTGCTCGGTCTGAGGCTGATGACGTGTCACGAGCACACGAGCACACGAGAACGCTCAAGAACGCATATTGAGAAACGGCCATTACCGCCTCTCTAGTGGTGCACTCTGTTCCTCGTCTTTATGCTACCGTAACACCTGTTTCTGCACGCAACAGCGCTACCGTAATAACAGTCTACACGCAACATTTTCCCCCTCAGTAAAATCGGGGACATTACCAGGGACAGCTTTAGCCGGGGACAGGTGGTCCGAAACGGAGACAGTCCCCGGAAATCGGGGACATCTGGTCACCCTAAAATAATACCCTTTCTTGTGGTCAAGCAGCGGTACTTGACCGGAGCTTTCCATAAGTTCACAAATCCTCCACCTCAAAAGAGTATGTGGCGTAACCACCAGCATAACTCTGCTTACTCTCTGTGATTCAATATGGCAAACCAAGCTTACAGCTGCTCCCCGTGTTTCCCCACCCACTTTGATAGAATTTTTCAAATTTGTTACACTTTAATAGGTTCTGCTAGAAACCTCTAGCAGAACTAGGCTCACTGTGAACCTGCCTTGAGAAGAGCAGAGAAAACGTTAGCCGGTGTTAGCCAGTGGGTGGGGCTAATGTTGATCCTGTCTGTCACAACGTCCCCCACGCTGGACAACAGCGAGCTCTCTTGTGAACTTATTAGAGATACTTCAAACTAAACTAGGGATATAGAGGGTGAAGTTGCTCATCCAGTGTGTGATAAACAAATTGCAACACATTATTGAAGTTATTTCTGCAATTTCCAACAAAAACATTGACCTCAGAGTCAATATTCAACCAAGAAGCAGTTGTTCTATATGACTGAGCAAGAGCACTGATTGGCTATCAAGCATCAGGGTCTGCCTAATCCCACACATTGAGTTTGATGAGTTTGATGAGTGACCGTTTGCTGTGCAATGCCATGAAATAAAGAAATACAGAGTGAAATAATGAAATGTATATTCAAATTAATTAATTTATTTTTATTTTTTCCCCTTTTTTTAAATATTTTTTTCCTTTTCTTTCCTCTTTTTTTCATTTTTTCTCTTTTTTCTACCTTTTTAAATACATTTATTTAACAAAAATTATTTAATTTAATGTCATAATTGAAAATAAATATTTATTTAATGGTACATTTAAATATTTAATTGTACATTTCATAATCTAATTGTACACTTAATTATTAAATGGAACATTTAATGGTACATTTACTTATTTGATTTTGCATTTCATTGATTTTATTTCATGGAAGATTTATTTATTTATGAGATCTGAAGCCTGATTCAAGCACTTCAAATAGGTTATTACTGTGTAAATGTTCACATACTTGATAAGAAAGTAAGATTAGACATACGCCTATAATTTACTTAAGTCAAGGTTTAGTAACAGCTACTTTAAAAGCCTGTGGTACATATCCATTTACTAAGGATAGATTAATCATATCTAAAATGGGGGCATTAATCGAATACTTCAATACATAACTTGGTTGGGATTGGATCTAACATACAAGATGAGAGTTTAGATGAAGCTAGAACTTCAGATAACACAGAAAGCTCTACTGCATCTAAACAGTTCAAACACCAATCAGGTTTTAAAGATTCCTCCAACGCTGCCTCGCTTACTGAGGACGAGGTAATCATGTATGGGAGGATTGATGAAGAATCCCATAAAGCTATTAATGCTGAGAGCTTAAGGGAATGGATGGATCAACAGACCTATGACTCTGTAAATTTGGCAACTACTAAAGAGAAACCTAGGATTATTTTTATTGCTGCCATCTGCTGGGTATTTCTTTGTTATTTAGGAAATTAAAAGGGGGACAGACTCTTTAAAGTTTGACACAACATTATCTGATAAAGATCTACTATAATGAAACCTTTTTTTGGGGTGGAGAACTGAGTTAAATTGAACTCAAAGGTTATTAAAAAATGGTCAGATAGGGCAAGGTTGTGAGCAAATACTGTTAATTATTTGCCAGAAGTAACACTCCAAAAAGTCTTCATTTTCTTTCAAGCATTCAGAGCTGGACTTGCTGGTGTGTTTTGGATCATTGTCCTGCTGCAGAACCCAAGTTGGTTTCAGTTTGAGGCAGTGGTGTTGCCAGAATTTCTTTTTAGCTGGGCCTAAGAAAAATGGTTGGGCCAAATAATCATAATTGAAAGTACATTTATTTGTAAGTTCCATGTAAGCTCACTATGGAGAAGATACAAGCCAGACAGAAGGGGAAACTATTTATCTGTTCAACTGAACATCTTTGAATTGACAGAAAAAAGGTTAATCAGGATCTATCACCTATAAGATGATTTGGCTCACTATGGCTGAGCTGAGACAAGGAAAAAGGCATTTGGGCTATCCAATACCACCTTCACATGCTGACGCTTTCTCAACAAATGTGATGTTTACAGCATGTTTTTGCATTCAGGTTAATACAGTCCTGCGGCTCTTAGGCGCATGGGTTTGTCTGGATGCTGCCAGTTTACTGAGAACTAGAACATGAGACTTGCTGTTTTCATGTTTTCAAAAAGCTTAATTTAAATTTTATTCAGTTCCATTTTATTTTATGATGACTTTAGGTGACAGCCTCAAAAACAAATTCTATGATTTTTTTTTTTTTTTAAGAAACCCTTTGATGGGTGAGCCCTGGTACAAAGTCCAACCTGTAATCATGTCCCTTGTTGAGGTCACACACGGATGGCTGGACTTTCTCCTTCAGGATTTTTTTAGTAGACAGCCAAGTTCATGGTTCCATTGATCTAGCAAGTCTTCCATGTCATGCAGCAGCAAAACAGCCCCAGACCATCATACTACCACCGCCATGTTTTACTGTTGCTATGACGTCTTTTTTTTCAATGTGATGTTACTTTTACACCAGATGTAATGGGAGATACACCTTTTTGTCTTGTCAGTTCACAGAATATTTTCCCCAAAGTCTTGGGGATTATCCAGATCCGTTCTGGAAAAATTGAGACAAGCCTTAATGTTTTTTTGCTCAACAGTAGTTTTTGTCTTAGAAATCTACCATGCAGGCCATTTTGCGCAGTCTCTCTCTGATAGTGGAGGCTTGAATGAGGCAGTGAGATCTGCAGTTCTATGGATGTTGTTTTGGGGTCTTTTGTGACTTCTTGGAAGCCACCACTGCCCTCTTGGGAAAATTTTGGCCAACAGGCTACTTCTGGGAAGGTTCACCACTGCTTTCACCGTTTGTGAATAATGGCTCTCACGGGGGTTCGCTGGAGTCTGAAAGCTTTAGAAATGGCTTTGTAACCCTTTCCAGTCTGATAGATCTCACTCACTTTCTTTCAAATTCGTCCCTGAATTTCTCTGGATCTCAGCATAATGTCTGACTTTTGAGAATCTTTTGGTGTACTTCACTTTGTAGGCATGTCCTATTTAAGGGATTTCTTGATTGAGACTAGGTGTGGCAGTGATCAGGCCTGGGTGGGGCTAGAGAGGGTGAACTCAGGTGTGATAAACCACAATTAAGTGATGTGTTAACGGGGGAAATCACTTTGTCACACAGGGACATGTATGTTTTGATTTTATCTCCCTTAATAGTAATGACCTTCATTTAAAAACTGCATTTTCTGTTTACTTCTGCTGTCTTTGACTACTATCTCATTGTTTTTAATGTGCTGAAGCCCTTAAGTTAGACAAACATGCAACCACCCCAAAATAAATAAATAAAACAAAAGTAATCAGGGATGGGGCAAACACTTTTTCACAACAAATCCTGAGGTAAAAAAAAAAAAAAGTAATGTTTGGTTAGACTAAGACTGACAGTCTTAGACTTTGCTAAGACTGTCAGTTCTGGAAAAACCTGCTGCTCTTAGTGGAGGTACTAAAACCATCAGCTGGCACTGATTAATAATGCAAACAATTAAAACAAACTGAAGAGTTGGGGAAGAATGGACAGGAAATGTGAAAATACAAAAAAAAAAGTGGAAAAATGTGTGTGGCAGGTTTTAAAGTCCTAATTTAGTGGCACTCTTGCAGTTATTAGCCACTTTGTTTCTATAAACAAAATCACCAGTAAAATCGAAAGTGGCAAGGTTAATAACTATAGATGAAAAGCAGGGAAAATAACAAGGTACTGTTTAGCAGATGAAATACGGAAAACAGAAACAAAGCAAGAAAACAACTAAGCAGACTGCCAGTCTGCCAGTCTAGAAGACTGCAACAACTGTGGGGAATTTTTCTGTTAAGAAAGATGGAAGAACAAATAAGATGGCTGCGCAGAAACCTGCAGCTGCCGGAGGCACCCGGCTTTTCATGTTTTTGTGGTTTTGTTCATTTTATCACCACTCCAAGCTCTAATCCAGTATGGGAGAGGAGACCTACTTGAACTGGGGTGAAATCCAGATGGATTCCCTACTGAGTTTTATAAGGAGTTCTGGAATATTCTGGCACCAACGTTTCACAGAATGTTGCAAGAAATTCAGGAAAATGGCAGATTTCCAGCTAATATGAAGTCTGCCACCATCAGTCTTCTGCTTAAGCCAGGCAAAGATCCTATGTTGCCCACCAGCTATCGTCCCATATCCTTAATCAACATAGATATTAAAATACTCTGTAAAGTCACTCCTTTCATAATCCACCCAGACCTAACTGGTTTTATCAGAGGAAGACAGTCATCCACAAACACACGCAGATTACTTAATTTAATAGATTATTCCTACAGTACAGATAATACAATTATTATAATGTCTTTAGATGCAGAAAAAGCATTTCATAGAGTAAATTGGAATTTTTTATTCACTACTCTACATAAATTTAGTTTTGGCAATTTTTTTTTCTAAATTGGTTAAAAAATTTATACAGCTCTCCTACAGCCTGTGTCAGGACAAATAATCAAACATCTTCCAGCTTTTGTCTCCAGAGGGGCACTAGGCAAGGATGCCCGCTTTTCCCCTCACTTTTTGCCATTTTTATTGAACCTCTAGCAGCAACAATTAGACAAACAAAGGTTATTAAAGGTATAAAATGCATGCATATACAGCATAAGATTGGTCTTTATGCTGATAATGTATTACTCTATCTTCAGCACTCAAACTCTTCCCTTTCTCAAGTAATTAGATTACTAGAATCCTTCTCAAAGGTTTCAGATTATTCTATAAACTGGTCTAAATCTACGGTACTGCCACTTAATTGCTCTTTCCAAAAACCCCTAGATTTAGATTTGCAATCAGGAAATATTACATATTTGGGTATTACTGTGTCATCTAAACTTGCGGATTTAGTAAAATCTAACCACATCCCACTTTTAAAAAAGATAGAAGAAGGCCTGGATAGATGGAAATCGCTTCCACTTTCACTCATGGGTAGGGTAGCTTCAATTAAAATGATGGTATTACCTAGACTTAATTACTTATTTTCAATGATCCCCAATAAACCAGCATCTGACTGGTTTAAATCTCTAGACTCTTCAATCTCTAAATTTCTTTAGAAAGATAAACCACCCCGTATCAGCTTAAAGACGCTACAGAAAACTAAAGACAGAGGTGGACTAGATCTGCCTAACTTCCATAATTACTACTTAGCAAATAGACTACAATATATTACTAAATGGATAAAACATAATCCTTTAGATGAGCCCTGGATAGATATAGAACAGAAAATATGAGGGAAATTCTGGTTGGGTGGCCCGCATGGGTCGTGTTAGCCCCGTCCCCGGGGGGTCTGTGCCAGGGGGTCATCTGGTCCAGGTGCGGGATGGGTGTTTGGAACCGAAGCAGGTAAGTCAAGGCCCCCAGGGACTCGAGTCCTGACAGTTTTGCTTCCTGACGTATTTCCACCACTCAACAAAGCAGCAATATGTCACGTTTACGTCGGGCGCACATGTACACTTGGGTCAATTTGCCACATTGGGAATAACTTGAGCCTAACAAGCTTTTATATGCACGTCGATCGGATTATCAATCGGCATAAACCACCCATTTATTGAGTTTAATCCAATCCAGTCGGTTAATATTCCGATTGGCTTGTTTACATGACACATCTTTATTCCGATTGGCCCTTTAGTCTGATTACTTTTGTCCATGTAAACATAGCTAATGATGTCACAATTCGAGGAATAATTTGGAAAATAATGTCCAATTTTCCCAGTGTCTGCATTAACATTCTATATCTCAGGCTGGTTCTCTTCCCAGCATCAGAAACAGCCAAAAGGGGAGACGTCCCCTCCTCCCCAGCCGAAGAGGAATCATCAGTCAGCGACACATCCGCATGTCGTTTATCCCTGTGCCTCCATGTTTTTATGTGGGCAAGCAGTTCACTTATGCCCAAGGTCCCCACATTAAAAATGCTTCATGTTTCCAGTACTTACACAAATCATATAGGACCCTTTGTGTTTTACTCTGAAACACACCTCCAGAATCTGTTGGAGAAATGAGAGCACATGCCTGCTAGAAGAATGGAGATGTTTTAGTTTTTCATTTTTACATCCCAAACCCACAGATTTGAATCCTCTGGCAACCTTCTCAAGTGCTGGTGCTCCTTCTCCAGCATCTTATTAGGAATAAACCACAGGACACTTGAAATAATAACCCAGGTGGAATGCACTGTAAGAGGAGACACCTGCAGGTACTCTGCACTCAGTGTCACCCAACTGACAACTCTGTCACCTAACCCTCCTCTTCTAATAATGAAGCCCCTCCCTTAATTATTCTTGAAGCATACACTAACTTACTGTGACCAATAATATGGCTGACAGCCAGAAGAACTGTCTCAACTGGAATTGACAGGTCAGGCTGAACTCGAATCCCATAACTCAAAGGGAGGTGCAGCAAACCTGGAGGCGCCATCCCCACAAACAAGACTGTTTGTGAGCACTAATTATAATAATCAGACTCACCAGATGCAGCAACACTGTCACCAATACTCTTCCAGTAGCAATACAGAAAGAAAGAAAGAAATCCATACATCATGACACTTTCAGTGAAAAACAGGGCATTACAGCAAAGTTTGCATGCCTTCTCAAAGGTCAAATGTTGTATATTTATATTCCTAGGTGGCGGTTCTGTCCCCACAGCACAGAATGTTCGTTGGAAATCCCTGGACTTTAAAACCATTCTGACCTGGACTGTCGAAAAGTCTGAGTATACATACACTGTCCAGTACTTTGACGGGTAAGTGCAAACACAGTTTTCAATTTTGATACTTTATTAGATGATAATACATGAAAGACCAGACGCGATATTGTTAGACTTAAAGACAGAGGTTTGGACTTAAGTCAAGTAACTTGAAATCCAGTGAGTCCCTAGCTATGTCTCCATCCAATTGTCATAGGAATTTTGAGCAAATTTTTTTAAAATGATGCAAAAAAGAAAAGAAAACAAAGAGAAAAAAAGAAAATGTCAATAAGGCATGTTTCTATCCACCAGCTTGGAGCAAATTTACCAAGCTACACAGAGAGTAATTTTGTCAGAAGTTGACGTTACAAACGCCTGTAATAAATACGAAGTAGAGGTTGCAAACTAGCATGGACCACACATTTGAGAAAAATGGAGAGAGGTTTTCAGTTATACTATCGGAAAAGTTTAAATTGTTCTGTCATGTGAACTGGTACTAGCGATGTTACATGCTGTCCGGGAATGTAGGGAAAGATATGTAATTCTATGCAGAATACGGGAATATTTGAGAAGATACAGTGGGTGGAAACAGCTGATCAGTCATGCAAATGTGAGGCCATCTTCCAGTTTGTGCATTAACATTTTTATGGAAAATCCCAAATCCACCTTAAAAACTTTTTTTGCAAAATTAAGGAAGTTTTTTCCAATCTTCCCATTTCCATCAACTGTTTCCCATGCGATACTTAAAAATGTGCATAGAAAATGTTGATGGAAACTGACTTTAGACTTGATAAAGTCACAAATCACCTTGGCCTTGACTTGGACTTCCATACTAAAGACTTTAGACTTCACTTGGTCGGAAATCTTAAACCAAGCAGAACCTGTGTCTTAATAAGATTTAAAATACAGATGCATGCACATTCCTCTGGACCCATTGATAATTTCAAGCATGGAGACAGTGCTGCTTGTGATTGTACCTACTGTGTCTCTGATACATTTTTAGATTCAGTTAAAGTTAGCAGCCTTCATTCCTGACTTTTTAAATCAGATGGTTAGCTCTTCAACCTGCTAACTTTGCAACACTAATGTTGCATGGTCAGCGACACAATCATTCAAAATTAATAATTGTTCAATTCAATTCAATTTTACTTATATATTCACAACACATGTCATCTCAAGGCACTTTACAAAGTCAAATTCCTATCTAAGGAAGCCCAGTTGATTGCATCGAGTCTTGACAAGCAGCATTAAGTTTTAAGCCTAGTCTTGAAGTTAGACAGGGTGTCTGCCTCACGGACCAAAACTTGGAGTTGGTTTCACAAAAAGGAACCTGGTTGCTAAAGGATCTGCCTCCCATTCTACTTTTAAAGACTCTAGGAACCAGTAGACCTGCAGTCTGAAATTGAAGTGCTCTGTTAGGAACATAGGGGGTAATCAGATCTCTGATATTTGATGCTTGATTGGTCACGATGAGTCGGTTGGCAGAACCCCGAGACTAGTCACCAAGCTGCCATCTCCCAAAATGATCAGCAAAGAGCAGGCATAATTGTCTGGAAAGGAGCTTTTTAACACCACACAGGTGTAGCTTTAATAGGCTGATGAGACCTCCGCCTTGCTCCCTACAAAAGAAAAGAAAATACAAGCAAGGACAACTAGTGGACCAGAAGGGTCGTCACAACTGCAGTTGGTTAGACTGGAGATCACTTTTTTTGTGTTTGAAAAAAAGTTTTTGCATTTTATTGTGGACCAGGAAATTTTTATGTTTGTTTGTTTCTAAATTTGCTGTCTGTTCTATCGGTTTCTGTTAACATTTCCTGTAAAAAGTAACATCGGCACCAATGTTCTGCCATTTTGAAGTTCAGTCCCTGTTGCTATTTGTACTGGTAAAGAACAACGGCTATTAAAAATTATTTAGGAATCCAAAGGTTATGAATTATTACTATGTTATTAAACTACATATTTTGATCAATTGACTTATTGTAGAGTTGCAATAAAATGTTTATGACTCAGACTTGACTTGGGACTTGCATGTCTTATCTTTGGACTCAACTTGGTGGACAAATTAGGAATTTACTTGTGAGGAAAACAATGACTTGGTCTCATCTCTGCTTATAGGCTCTTGTTTAGAACATCTGATGTTTGCCTCTTCAGTCTAAAACAATTATGTTGCCCTGTTTGCATATTTCAATTAAAATTTGTCATTTACCTTTCAGAGAAAATGGAGACTGGATAACGGCTCAGGACTGCATCGATATATCAGAAGTTGAATGTGACTTGACTAAGGAACTCATGCCACTGGACAGGTTTGAACTTATTGATATCATGTAAAATGTTTTCTTGTTTTGTGTAAAACAAATAGCTTTTTACTTGTCTCTTCTAACGATACAATAACAGAAGCATCATAGGTTCATTTTATTACTGTACTGTGAATTTAATATTCTTAGACCATCCGTCCGTCCGTCCGTCCATCCGTTTTCTTCCGCTTATCCGGGGTCGGGTCGTGGGGGTAGCAGCTTCAGTAGGGAGGCCCAAACGTCCCTCCCCAGCTACTTGGGCCAGCTCCTTCGGGGGAATCCCAAGGCATTCCCAGGACAGCTGAGAGACACAGTCCCTCCAGCGTGTCCTGGGTCTTCCCCTGGGCCTCCTCCCGGTGGGATGTGCCCGGAACACCTCACCAGGGAGGCATCCAGGAGGCATCCTAACCAGATGCCCGAGCCACCTCAACTGGCTCCTCTCGACGTGGAGGAGCAGCGGCTCTACTCTGAGTCCTCCCCGGATGACTGAGCTCCTCACCCTATCTCTAAGGGAGAGCCCAGACACACTACGGAGAAAACTCATTTTGACCGCATGTATCTGGGATCTCGTTCTTTCGTTCATGACCCAAAGCTCATGACCGTAGATGAGGGTAGGAACGTAGATGGACCGGTAAATCGAGAGCTTTGCCTTTTGTCTCAGCTCTCTCTTCACCACAACAGACTGGTACAGGGCTTCACAGCAGATGCCGCATCAATCTGCCTGTCAATCTCCTGCTCCATCTTCCCCTCATTTGTGAACAAGACTCCAAAATACTTGAACTCATCCACTAGGGGTAGCACATCCTCCCCAACCTGGAGAAAGCACTCTACCCTTTTCCGGTTCAAGACCATGATCTAGGATTTGGAGGCACTGATTTTCATCCCGGCTGCTTCACACTCGGCTGCGAACCGCTCCAGTGAGAGCTGTAGATCACGCCCTGATGAAGCCAATAGGACCACGTCATCCACGAATAGCAGAGACGCAATCCTAAGGCCACCAAAACGGTTCCCCTCAACACCTTGGCTGCACCTAGAAATTGTGTCCATAAAAGTTATGAACAGAATCTGTGACAAAGGGCAACCTTGGCGGAATCCAACTCTCACCGGAAACGAGTCCGACTTACTGCCAGCAATGTAGACCAGACTCTGACACCGGTCGTACAGAGACCTGGCAGCCCTTATTAAAGGGCCCGGTGCTCCATACTCCCGGAGTACCCCCGACAGGATCTCTCGGGGGACACGGTCGAATGCCTTCTCCAGATCCACAAAACACATGTGGACTGGTTGGGCAAACTCCCATGCCCCTTCCAGGATCCTGCTGAGGGTGTAGAGCTGATCCAGTGTTCCATGGCCAGGACGAAAACCACACTGCTCTTCCTGAATCCGAGATTCGACTATCCAACGGACCCTCCTTTCCAGAACCCTAGAATAGACCTTACCAGGGAGGCTTAAGAGTGTGATTCCTCTGTAGTTGGAACACACCCTCAGGTCCCCCTTTTTAAATAGGGGGACCACCACCCCAGTCTGCCAATCCAGGTGAACTGCCCCCGATGTCCACGCAATGCTGCAGAGCTGCGTTAACCAACACAGTCCCACAACATCCAGAGCCTTAAGGTACTCAGGGCGAATCTGATCCACCCCCGGGGCCGTGCCACCGAGGAGCTTTTTAACAACCTCGGCAACCTTAGCACCAGAGATGGGAGAACCCAACCCAGAGTCCTCAGGCTCTGCTTCCGCAATGTAAGATGTGTTGGTGGGATTAAGGAGGTCTTCGAAGTATTCCGCCCATCGACACACGACGTCCTGAGTCGAGGTCAGCAGCACACCACCCCCACTATAAACAGTATTGGTACTGCTATGCTTCCCCCTCCTGAGATGTCCGATAGTGGACCAGAATCGCCTTGAAGCCGTACAGAAGTCTTTCTCCATGGCCTCTCCGAATTCTTCCCATGCCCGAGTTTTTGCCTCGGTGACCAGCCGAGCCGCCTGCCGCTTCGACTGACGGTACACGTCTGCTGCTTCCGGAGTCCCACAAGCCAATAAAGCCCGGTAGGACTCCTTCTTCAGCTTGACGGCTTCCCTCACCACCGGTGTCCACCAGCATGTTCGAGGGTTGCCGCCGCGACATGCGTCGGAGCTGTGGCCTTGGGGCCACAGCTCCGACTAGCCACCTCAACAATAGAGGCGGGGAACATGGTCCACTCAGAATCAATGTCCTCCGCCTCCCCCGCGACGTGTTCAAAGCTCTCCCGGAGGTGGGAGTTAAAGCTCCGTCTCACGGGGGACTCCGCCAGATGTTGCCAGCAAACCCTCACAATACATTTGGGCCTGCCAGGTCTGACCGGCTTCCTTCCCCAAAATCAGAGCCACCTCACCACCAGGTCGTGGTCGGTGGAGAGCTCCGCCCCTCCCATCACTCGAGTGTCCAAGACATGCGGCCGCAGGTCAGATGAAACGACAACAAAGTCGATCATTGAACTGCAGCCTAGGGTGTCCTGGTGCCAAGAGCACATGTGGACACCCTTATGCTTTAACATGGTGTTCGTGATGGACAATCCATGACGAGCACAGAAGTCCAACAACAGAACACCACTTGAGTTCAGATCAGGTGGGCCATTCCTCCCAACCACGCCCCTCCAGGTCCCACTGTCATTGCCCACGTGAGCGTTGAAGTCCCCCAGCAAAACAAGGGTCCCTGGGAGGGGCACTCTCCAGTACCCCTTCCAAGGACTCCAAAAAGGGTGGGTAATCTGAACTGCTGTTTGGCGCATAAGCACAAACAACAGCCAGAACCTGTCCCCCCACACGAATGCAGAGGGAGGCCACCTTCTCGTTCACTGGGGTGAACCCCAACGTGCAGGCACCGAGATGAGGGGCAACAAGTATGCCCACCCCAGCTCGGCGCCTCTCACCAGGGGCAACTCCAGAGTGGAAGAATGTCCAACCCCTCTCAAGGAGACTGGTTCCAGAGCCAGAGCCATGCGTCGAGGTGAGCCCGACTATCTCTATTCTGAACCTCTCTACCTTGCACACTAGCTCAGGCTCCTTCCCCACCAGAGAGGTGACATTCCACGTCCCAAGAGCCAGCTTCTGCAGCCGAGGATTGGAACGCCAAGGTCCCCGCCCTCTACTGCCACTCATTGCACAACGCACCCGACCCCCTTGGCCCCTCCTGTAGGCGATGAGCCCATCGGAAGGGGGACCCATGTCACCTCTTCGGGCTGAGCCCAGCCGGGCTCCATAGGCAAAAGGCGGTCGCCAATGTGCCCCACCTCCAGGCCTGGCCACAGAGTGGGGCCCCTACGAAAAGGGTGCCACAGTGGGCATTGCTTGCATTGTGTTGTTGATTTTGCAGCAATCCCTCACACCGGGCATGCATGTAGTGAAAGTGGAGAGGAAAACTCTCCTTTAACAGGAACAAAGCTCCAGCAGAACCCGACTCAGTGTGAACGGCCATCTGCCACAACCGACTGGGGGAGTGAGGAGACAGAGCATACTCTCAAAACAACAAATACAAACAAAAAAACAACAACACAGAAGCACTGATCCAAGAATACTTTCTATGTTAGAGAAAAGTAAAGGAGTAATGACCGACTAACTCCATGCCATAGGTGTATTTAAGAAAGAAAGAAAGAAAGAAAGAAAGAAAGAAACACAGCTAAACAGTTAAGCTCTGAGCCAGCTTTCAGGTCAAGAGGATGAAATCCTAGTTAGTTGCAGTAAAAGATCAGCCAATACCTATGCCTAGGGCAGAGACAGGATTAAGAAGCTGCCAATGAACACCCCCCACATGGATGATGTTTCAGTTAAACAGACCGCAAGGCCAGATGTAGCTACCATGAAGAGAGAGAGAAAAAAGATAGGACATCGTTAACATAAAAAGAGATGACATGTATTGTGAATTGGCAATATATGAACTATCTTTGACTTTGTAGATGGACCAGAGTATTTACAAGAGCTTGAGAGTCACATGATTAAGTGAAGATGGTTTATCATAAATGAACAGGCAACAAACTTACAGGCAGGGCAGGCAAAAACAGGGACCATGAAACACAACGAGCAGAGCAGAACTGAGGTAACATAACAGAGGACCTGATAATGAGTGTGACTGAGCTGGCTGAATATATAGGAGAGGAGACAGAGGAAAAATCAGGTAAAGCAATTAGTGCAGGTGAAGGAAGGATATCACCAAGGGCGTATCATCTCAAAAGTGAGGTGGACATTTTCTACTGAGTGATTTATCATCCTCACCTTAGGGCCTAAGGGACCACACAATCACCTACAGCCTCAGTACAGCACTGGGGGACCAACTAGGAGTTAGAGAAGAATAACAAATTCTAAAGTTTTAGCTGCCACACTCTAGTTGAGTTAACACAATGACCCTCTGACATCTACAGGGAAAGTAGCCAGGTCATAAGGTGCCAGATGAAAACACTGAACATGAGATATTTGGTAAAAAAAACATTCCTGTAAGCAAATTTCTGCAATTATTTGATTACAGGAATGGTAAGGAAATGGTAGAAAGTCTATCAGCAATTGAACATGGCACAACGGTATCACACGATATAGAATGGGAGTGACAAGGTAACGGTAATAAGCCACATAACATCATGTATTGGCATGAAATTTAAAAATTACATAACACTAAAATCCACGTTGTAGTCAAATGTGCAAAATAATTTTGCACATCACAAAATAATTTGCTCGAGACCTGAGTATTACGCTGGGTCCTGCTGCCAGACCTTGTCGCATCCTAGCCCTTGATGGTCATGTTTTGAACCTCCCTGACACCTGCACTGAGTCAATTAGACTATTCATGGGAGGCAACCACCATGAGTTAATCACTTTAATCATCATTAAATCTCCGCAGTTACCCATTGTTCTTGGTGCCACCTGGCTTAAAAAGCATCCCCATATTGACAGGCGCACTAAACAGATTCTAGGTTGTTCAAAGCAATGTCTATGAAGATGTTTAAAGGAGGCTGTGACCCTGACATCTTTAGACCGTACGACTGCACAATTGACCTGGTCCCAGGTACTATGCGCCCTAGGGGACGCCTGTATTTTCTCTCAGCTCCTGAACAACAAGCAATGTATAAAAGGAGGATTCTCTAAATGCTGGGATCATCTGTCTATCACCCTCCCCATCCGGAGCAGGCGTTTTCTTCATGGTAGAAAAGTATGGTTCCCTATGGCCCTGCAAAGATTACAGAGGTTTGATCAACATTAACACTAAGAATTGGTATCATCTGCCAATCATGGACAGTGCCTTTGACCTCATCCAGGCTAATGCTTTCACAAAGCTGGTCCTTCACAACGCTTATCACCTGATTCGTATCCGTGAAGGGGATTCAATTCAATTTTATTTATATAGCGCCAAATCATGAAACATGTCATCTCAAGGCACTTTACAAAGTCAAGTTCAATCATATTATACAGATTGGGTCAGATTATACAGATTGGTCAAAAATGTCCTATATAAGGAAACCAGTTGATTGCATCAAAGTCCCGACAAGCAGCATTCACTCCTGGGGAAGCGTAGAGCCACAGGGAGAGTCGTCTGCATTGTACATGGCTTTGCTGCAATCCCTCATACTGAGCAAGCATGAAACGACAGTGGGAAGAAAAACTCCCCAATAACGGGAAGGAAAACCTCCAGCAGAACCGGGCTCAGTATGAACGGTCATCTGCCTCGACCGACTGAA
This sequence comes from Fundulus heteroclitus, assembly GCF_011125445.2. Lineage (NCBI taxonomy): Eukaryota > Metazoa > Chordata > Actinopteri > Cyprinodontiformes > Fundulidae > Fundulus > Fundulus heteroclitus. The sequence continues at coordinate 1,600,235 of NC_046366.1, read as the reverse complement.
TGGAAAACCACCTTTGACACACCCGCCGGACACTACAAATATCTGGTGATGTCATCTGTGCTCACAAATGCTCCTGCTGTCTTCCTGGTTAACAATGTCCTTATAGACATGGTAGGACAATACATCTTCTTTTACCTTGATGACGTCCTGATATTCTCCAAAGACCTGGTCTTGTACCAGCAACATGTCCGCTCTGTACTTCTTCGCCTGTTACAAAACAATTTATTTGTCAGAAGATGGAGCTGCTGGAATCAATCTTTAGAGCCAGTGGTACTGTCCGGCATCTGATAAGGTGCCGGACAGTACCACAGTGCAAAATCACTGTCACTGAGTTGTTCTCGACCACTAACCCTGCTCTTCTCCCCACAGTGATTCCAGTACGTGTTCCAGTCAGTTCCTGTACCAGCAACCAGTTTATTATTAATAAACCCTTTTAAACGTTCATTCCCATTTTCTGCTGAATTATTGGGTCTCCAGATTGTGTTTGTGCATTACAACAGATTAACTAATTCAGTTGTTTTGAAGCCTGCATCACAACCTCCAAACCAATCTGTGGGGCTTTACATTTCAAATTAAATTTATAAACTTAAAATAAGTCAGGCAAACTACAATTCGAAGGGAAGACAGGAACACTACACAGAACAAACAAATTCCAGAAAGAGAGAGTATTGGCTCCTAATAACCACTTCCAGAAAGCTAAATATTTGTTTTTTGTCCTCACAGGAACTATGAAGCTGATATAAAAACAGAATCTGATCAATCTGATTATGGCATGGACTACGACTTCCCTCACACTTATTCCCCAAAGTTCAACCCCTACAGAGAGAGTAAGTATCACCCTATCAACATACAGACATGTCAAACCTTGACAACTTTTGCTTTTTCTTCCATATATTATGTTCCTTCTAACACCAATTCTAATCTCACCAATTAAAAGTTCATACCTAAAACTTTACCTCAACTTCAACCAATCATATACATCATATAAGTAGCTTTATTCTGGCCTTTCCTCTTTGGGAAAAAAGGGTCTATCCCCACCCGGTCTCACTGAGAAACATGTAATATGCACATTGGTCCACAGGGGAAAACAGTATTGTCACAATTTGACTGCTCAATATATTTCAGGCTTATGTTTAATTTAGCCTATTTATTTACATAGGCTTGCAACCAGGGCCCCGTTCTTCGTACGTTGTTTAAAACATCCGAGATCAAATGGCACATCCAAGATAACATCATCGGGCTAACCATGATCCGGCTAATTGGGTTCTTCAAACAAACCTGCTGTTTATAATTAGTATGGCTTGATTGAGTTATCTGAGATAACTGCGCATTCATGCATCGCTTTGAAAGGGGAAATGTATCGATAGTAGAAAACATGATCAGCAACGCTGCTATTGGCTGTTCAGCATGGCCAAAGAACGCGCACAGTTTTTCTCCCAAGCAGAACAAGAGCTTTTAATGTAATGTTATGCCGAATTTGAGTCATTAATTAAAATGACAGGTAACACCTCAAAGTCTGCTAAAACCAGGAGAGAGGGCTGGCAAAAAGTAGCAGACAAATTAAATGCATAAGTACTGTCCATGTTAGATGTTTCAATCCCTTTCTACAGTATGTATTTTTGCATTTAATAATTTCATATTTACTTTGTTCTTTTATGTCAGAGCCTCCACAGGACCCACTAGAACATGGGGACAAGTACAAGTGAAGTACAAGAATATTCTACAAAATGGTAGACTTTAATTATTATACTTTATTTTAAAAAGCCACTTGCTATGGCAACAGATCCAATATCGGTGTCATTCCTTAGACGCTTAAAGTAAAGGATGTGTGCAAACTGGGAATTTTAACAAAAAATTCTTTATCTATAAAAAGTGAAGTTTCTCCTTTTTCAAGTCATACACCGTTTACACGGTCAGAAACTGTATTGCTGTCTAGATAATCCATCCATAGTTTTGTCTAATACAATATACGGCTCGACAAGGAAGCAAGCCTTTCAAAGTAAAACTAAAATTCACAATAAAATGGCCTGAACAAATCTTCTTACTGAATATGATAAAAATAAAAAGCAAACCATGATACAAATAACTTAAATGTTTTCTGTTTATGGCTCTAACACAACTTTTTCCTCTTTAAAAGCCACTGTTAAATGATGTGGTTGTCTGTTTATAATAGCCACCAAGAAAAATATCTCTACAATTACATCGTCGCGCGGCGCTAAAAGATCCTGTCTATTGCGCAATACACAATTAATTCGAAAAGCTCTGAAATTATTCTTGCACCTTCCACAACAGGTTTCAGTCGTAAAAATGGACAAGACATGGCTATGACAGACTTCCCATCTCCTCTGTTTATTACATGAAATAAGCCTGCTCTCGAGCAACCAAACGATCCAAGATCATGCCAAATCGTCAACAATCAAATCCAGCTAACTGAGTTAGCGACGTACGAAGAATGGGGCCCAGGTCACGTGACTATCAAGTTTTCCTCAGCAAAAAAAGAACATGCTTGCTGTTGCCGGTGGAAAAGTAAACATTTAAGCAAAACAACTGCTTTTATATGCATTTTGACTACATTTCTAGCGAGAACTATGTATATTATTTTCATAATCCTGTTCCGGGAGGGTAGATAACCTTTCCTTTGTTAGTTTCGCCAAGGAAGGAAATGACGTTTCCTACCTATGTCACTGAGTGACACCGAGATGCCCTTTTCAGGTTTTTATTTTTAGTAAAAAATAAATGTATGATTTTCTTTCTTCACGATTATATACCACTTTGTCTTGGTCTTTCACATAAGATTCCAATAAAATATTATGTTTGTGGTTGTAATGTTACACTTATAAAAGTTTAAGGGGTATGAATACTTTTCCAACAAAAAAAAAGTTAATCAACAGTCATAAGCGTTGTACATCAGAACACTTCTAAGTGAACATTGCACTTTTTTGTCTAATTTAAAATTCTAACAACTGAAAATATTTATTGTGGTGAGTGAGTGATATCTGGATATTGTAGCTTCTGTACCTGTGATATGTATTTAACTGATTCCTGTGAGAGTTTCAATCAGTATGAATAAATCCAACAAAAGTCTTATCATCACTGTTGTCTTATATCCTTAGGTAACATCAGTGTTTTGGAATTTTCTCTGATGGATGTTAATGAGAGCACAGTCATTCTCAACATCACACATCCACTGACCTCCATCATTAAGCGACAGAAGCAGCAGACCCTCAAAGACATTCTCCAAACTGATCTCAAGTATAAGATCAGCTACTACAAGTCTGGAAGCACAGGAAAGGTACGTGGTTTGTTTGTGGGAGCGGAAATCCTGAGATAGTGCAAGGTTATACACAGACAGAACAATGATAGTCAGACGTTCCAATGGAGCAATCCAACAGGCTGAGTCCTGAGTCCAGTCTCTGAACCGGTAATCCAAGGCAATCTGACAGGCAGAAGTATAGGCGGGCTTGGCTAAGAGGCTGAGTTAGTCAACAGGCACAGGTCTTTGTCCAGATACCGAGAACCCCTGGAGAATCTGACAAGGGCAGAGCAACAGGCAGGAATCCAAGACATGAACAGAAAGGCAGGCTAGGAATGCGCAATGGTCTACTCAGATGAGGGGTTTGGAGAATCTGGCACTAGAGCACAGGAGAAGGCAGGCTTAAATAGCGCCACACACAGGTGAAGCAGAGCCAAATCAGGGCAGTAACAGGTGCATGCAATCAGAAGAACTTGCTGGAACACTCTAGAGTGCAGAGAGCGACGTCAGCAGCCAGACACAGGAACAGAATCACAGCAGCAGCCGTGAACAGCAAGGTCCGGCACCTGATGGAACTCTGGGTCAGGGCGTGATCGATGAAACTCATGGATGATTGTCTTGGCGATAATAAAACAACCAGGGATCCAAGATCTCTCCTCAGGACCCTAACCCTGCCAGTCCATCAAATACTGGATGCCAGACCCTTGCGCCTGGACTTCAATATGCGGCGGACAGTTTAAACTGGTTCCCCATCCAGAAGTCGGGTGTGTGGAGGGGTGCTGGAGGTGGGTTTAAAATGTGACTGAACAAAGGATACACTCTGGAAACAAGGAATGTAGGATGAATCCTCATATTACGGGGTAGGTGAAGATGAACAAAGACGGGATTAATGACCTTACAGATAGGGAACGGACCAATAAACCTGGGACCCAGCTTCTTGCATTCAACCTGTAACCAGATCCTTGGTAGTGTTGTGCTGTTACACATTGTTTTAAGCTATTTAATGTTTAATAAATAACTGTCAGTCTTTTAGATCTTGTCTGGTGAATATCAGCCCAAACAGCTGATATCAGGACAAAAGTTGAAAGGAATCATTTGAGCACTGACGTTCTTTTAACAGCAAACTCTGCACACATATAGAATCAGGAGTGACAGCTTCAAGTTGAAGATTATTAACAGAATTAAAATGAACATCCAGAGAACATCACTATAGAATGCTGTTTTTCTGAATTAACACTATATTCCAATCAACAAATCCTCTCTACTAGGCTAGGGAAACTTAACTAAACTACTAAGCAAATTAAGATAAAAATAGGCTAAGGAACTATGTACACACAAAAGAAACAACGGACAAAATAAAATAGTTGATCATCATCACAATGATTCAGTGAATCCTGGTTCCCTGCAGATCTAAGTTATAGAACCAAAGTTCATCTTAAAGAATATGGAATGAGATCAAATTAGCTTAACTAATTTAGTACCACATTTGGTATGAATTCCTACCTATTCACAACGCAAATCCTGAGTTAAACAAAACATTATTTGATAAAATAACATTTTAAAGAATTATTTGTTCAGTAAAACCCGTAACTTTACTACTTTTGATTTTATTAATGCGATTATTCCTCTGGGAAGCTAGGGGTCGCTGTATTGATCAGTTGCTACTGTCAAGATTACGACTCTGAACTAAAACCCCACTTTCCCCACATCCTTCCTATTTTGGGTTAAAGCTCAGACTAGCTGGGGTTTTAAAGACCTCTGAATCTAACGAGTATTACCCTGTTTAGAATTCCTGTGAGAACTTTTCAGCTAGATAAGTAGGACACGACTGATCTACTAACCACCTCCGTCCTAGGGCCACACCCTTCTTCAGTGGACAGGTCAGGCAACCTAGTAGCCTGAAGCCACCTGTACCCCGACCACCGCCCTAGTTAACACTGGCTCCTACTCCTAGAAATCAGCACTTGTTACACGATCAGTATTTTTTAAAGACTCAAAAGTCCCTAGGGGTGTTGTTTTAAAGTTTGGGCTACAGGTAACCTTTTAAGACGTCCAAAATATTTCTAGAACCATGCACCGTGACTGTTTTACAATCATAGAAGAACTCAGAAAAATGTTGACTCAATAAGAGAATGTCCACAACTTCTAAAAAATTTTATATGCTTCTTTAATTAGTATGCTTTAGCATGGGATTAGAAACAGCATTAAGCAATTTAACAGATTACAAATTAATAGTTAATCAACGTCCTATCTCTTATCTAAGGCTGCTTACTAATACGTTCAGGAGAGGATTTTAACTTTAGAGGAGCAAACTGACCCGAAGCCCAGATGGAATCCCAAAGTGTCTTTGATTGTTGGATAAGAAGTTGTTCAGCCGAATGACGTGCCTTCTCTTGATGGCGACCCCGATGTCCCACTAATGTCCCATTCACAAAGACTCATGCCTGGAGCTCTTTGCCTTGATGTCTGTGTCTGAGGTCCGTCTCTTGTACTCGACGCGTTGTTCAGCTTCAGAACTAACATCTCATGGGTGCAACTCACATCTTCTGGACATCTAGGATCTTCTCATCAACCAGGTCAAAACCACAGCAGTTCTTCTTGACAGGATTTGCAGATTGTTGGCCCCGAATTGTGGAAAAACACGAAAAATAGATAATCGGACTCAGTCTCGGCGGTTCTCAGAGACAGGGGCACCGTGTTCTTCCTTTGGCTCAACGATCGTCCTTCCGTCTTGGGTCTTCTTTTCTTCTGCTCCACGCTGCGTGTCTTCTGATATGAAAACTGAGCAACGAGTACACAAATTACCTTTCCTTTATCTGGTGAAAGAACCGCTGGGAGGTTGCAGCGCTTCACACCCTCCCTCTGCATCGAGCAGCATCACCTCTCTCATCTCCGTTTGACCGTGACCCTAGGCAGCGAGTTCCTCATTTGTCGGTTGAGCTCAAGGTCTAGTTCCCTTTATTGACCATTGCAAGGGCCCTCCGACCCTTTTACCCCACTCACCAGTGTGGGTTGAATCAAAGGTCTGGTTCCTCTTCTGCTATAGATGGACAACAGCCTTCTCACTGAATATGATAATTCTATTTCTACTCATCCTGTCTGCACTAAGACACTTATTGCTTCATTTATTTAATACATAAGTACTTGATTCTTTTAGAAAGAGAAAAACAATCAGTCAATCATATAATTCAATAATGAAACCACAATCAGTTAAAACATACAATTACAGAGCTCTCTATGTTGCTTTCTTAACTTAATACATTTAATGTCCAAATTAATTCTTAATTTGTAAATGATAGAGAATATGGTTGAGCTCACCACACCACCGATTTTAGAGGTATTTTGACACTACTTGTGTTAATCCTAAAGTTATCCAAAACACCATTAAATAGGCATTAATCTTCCATATTAATGCAGTAAGAAGGTGCATAGCACTGTCAAACTTCTTATTCAGATCAGCCGGGTTTCTGCGCTGTTGCTGAGAAACATGGAGTTTGAGCTCCCTCCAAAGAATTTATATAGGGTATAGGTCTGGAGACTGGCTAGGCCACTCCAGAACCTTGGTGTGCTTCATACGGAGCCACTCCTTGGTTATCCTGGCTGTGTGCTTCGGGTCATTGTCATGTTGGAAGACCTAGCCACAACACATCTTCAATGCTTTAACTGAGGGAAGGAGGTTGTTCCCCAACATGGCCCCAGTCATCCTCTCCTTAATACAGTGCAGTTGTCCTGTCCCATGTGCAGAAAATCATCACCAAAGCATGAGGCTTCCACTCCCATGCTTCACAGTAGGGATAGTGTTTTTGGGATGTGGTACTCATCATTCCTCATCCTCCAAAGACGGCGAGTGGAATTAAGACCAGAAAGTTCTATTTTGTTCTCATCTGACCCATGACTCCTCTGTGTCATCCAAATGATCATGGGCAAACTTAAGATGGGCCTGGAGGTCTGCTGATTTAAGCTTAGTGTATTACCCACAGTAACCTTGGAAGCTGCGGTGCCAGGTCATTGACCAGCTTCTCCCGTGTAGTTCTGGGCAGAAATGACTCACCTTTCTTAGGATCATTGATACGCGACGAGGTGAGATCTTGCAGGTCAGCTTTGTCCTGCACAGCTTACACAGACCAACCCTTGATTTGATTGTGATGTTAGTTTCACAGAAAGCAGACTTTACTAAGCTTGGTCGACCCTGCAGATGCTTGTGAGTCTTTGAGCCCCATGAGGCCCGCATTGGTGGCTGGTCTACCAGTGACTCTCTCCTCGAGGGTCCACAGGTAAAGAGCAAGATAAGTCTAGTGTAGCTTGTAGCGGCCCCTCGGATTTATTGATCAAGACGCAGAAAGTTTCAAACGGGTGTTGGTTTATTTCGTCCTCTCAACGAGCACCATGCACTATAAACACCATGAACACCGTGAAAACTAGAGAAAAACAGAAGAAATACAAAATGCTTTTCTGTAGTTTCACAAATAACTAACACATAAATCATGTTCACATATTTTCATACCTCATTCCGCTCTCCAAGGGGGCTAATCAAAGTTTCTTCCATCCACTAGCATGCTCTCTAGCTAGATACGCTCTCACAGCTTGGATCTCTTACAAATAAAAGGTACGAACAATACAAAATAATAAATGAAATCACAATGCAAACTCTTTCTTTACAGGATTCAAATGATCAACACGATAAATATAATGTACTTTTAAAGTTTTTTACCATTTCTCTCACCATGCGTGAGTGCGACATCGGGATGAGAGTAGCAGGAAGTTTAGCGTCACAAAAGAAAAATGTCAGAAGAAGAAAACAGTGCTCTTCAAAATAAAAGCAGCACAAAACACAAAGTATCACTTTAGAACCACAGTGTCTTGTGAACATATAAAATAATACTGTGTAGGAGAATATTAATGCCATTTTTATCAGACATTTACACTCCCACTAAATCCTAGTACAATGAATGAACAAATAAGCAAAGGTTAAATTGATTGTATAGGATTTCTTGACTCAGAGGTGTAGTTATAGCATCACGCTTAATAAAGCAGTGTGTGCAGTGTTGTCAATCGCTGCGTTCTAATCAGTTCTCAAGAAGCAACACCAGTTTTTTCATTGGTCTCTCAATAACCGAGGGCTTGGAGGGAGATTTTAGAGGGAGATGTCCTCTCCCCAACGTGCACTTTAACTCGACGAACTAAGCCGTCGCTACTTTGAACAGTCTCAATCACTCCAAGTTACCACTGATTTCTTGGAAGTTTTTCGTCTTTAATAATGACAATGCAATGTCATTCACTTTGAGGTTGTGCTGGGGTAAGTGCCATTTCTGTCTTATGGATATGTTCAACAGATAGTCCTTTTTCCAGCGGCTCCAAGACTGTTCGATAGGATACTGAACTCTTCTCCATCTCTTTGTTGCATACAGGTCCTGTTTGACACATACTCCAGGAGGAGAAAGAGAAACTTTAGATTTCATCATGATGAGATGATTTGGTGTTACAGGCTCCAGTGCATGAGGATCATTGATTCCATCTACTGCTAATGGGCGGCTGTTGACAATAGCCATGGCCTCATATAGCAGTGTCCTGAGGGAGGCATCATCAAGTCAACCTGGGCACTGTGCCAAGGTGGCGATCAGCACATTTCTAACAGTGCTGATCTGGCGATATCAGACGCCGCCTGCGTGACTATCAGAGGGGGCATTGAAGACAAACTTGCACTGCTGCTCAGTCAGGAAGATTTCCAGTAGCTTGGTGTCACATTGTTTAAGTGCTTCCTTGAGGTCATTTCTGGCGCTAACAAAATTAGAGCCTTGGTCACAATGTAGTTGTTGAACAGCTCCTCTCAGGCTGATGAAGCATCTCAATGAGTTGATGAATGAGTCTGCTGACAAATCTTTGAGCATTTCGATATGAACAGCTCTAGAGTACAGACAAGTGAAGATCAAGCCGTATCTTTTGTATTCTTTGCGGGTTTTCTTTACAATGAAAGGGCCGAAACAGTCCATGCCGCTGTATGTGAAAGGTGCTGAGGCCTCAACACGTTCTTTGGGAAGTTCGCCCATTTGCTCCCTTTCTGTCGGTCGTCGCAGTTTTCTGCAAAACACACAAGTGTGTATCAGCTTAGCAACCAACTTGCCCCCACCAATTACCCAGAATCCATTGGGCCGAAGCTCCATAAAAGTCTGGCTTCGACCCTGATGGCATATCTTAGCATGGAAATGGGACACAATCAGCTTGGTGATGTGGCTGTTATTTTTTAAGATGACTGGGTGCTTGACTTTGTGACAGAGCTTTGACTGTTTCAATCTCCCACCAACATGGAGGACTCCTTCAGACCAGATGGGGTCGAGACGGAAAAGAGAACTTGAGTTTGGAAGGTGTCTTTCACCCTGAAGCATCTTTATCTCACGGGGGAAGGCTTGCTACTCTACCATCTTAATCACTTCGTCAGCAGCCTTCTCGCGCTCCTTAACAGTAACATGCTCACTGTGTTGTTTCTGTTTAGACCCCAACCTCTTGATTCTTGCAACCACCTTAAGAATTTTTGTCCAGGAAGAAAACTGACTCAGACGCCTGAGGATGTCATTACAGCTTTTGGCCTCAACTGCAAGTACCTGAATTGTCTTCACTTCAGGATCACCAACAAGTAATTCTGTTGGAGTGCTGGGTGTTAGATGTAGTTCACACTCCCAGAGAAACTTCGGTCCTCGCAGCCAGTTTGTTGAATGGATGTCTGAGGCACGAAGACCTCGGGATGCGTGATCGGCCAGGTTTTCCGCGGTGTCCACATAGTGCCACTGACTGGGATCACTGTTGTCTCTTATCAGCTGAACACGGTTCGCAAAAAATATGTGGAATCTATGGGCATCGTTGTTGATGTATCCAAGCACAACTTGTGAATCTGTCCAAAAAACCTCTTCATTAATCTTTATGTCAAGTTCACTCTTTAACATGACACTGACCTTTGTAGAAACCACAGCTGCCGCGAGTTCTAGTCTCGGGATACTTGTGATCTTTGAGGGTGCGACCCTTGCTTTCGCCAACATGAGACTGCAATAGACTTCATCCTGATCATTTTTGTACCTGAGGTAAGAACAGGCACCATATCCCACACAGCTGGCATCCGAAAAATGGTGCAACTCTACTCTGACAATGTTATGGAAGTCATATGGGTGGTAGCATCTCGGAATCTAAACTTCTTTCAACTTGTGAAGACCATTTATCCACTCCTCCCCCCGTGGCCTCATATCTCCTGGGAGTGGATCATCCCATCCAATGCCTCTGTGACACAGCTCTTGAAGGATACGCTTTCTGGTTAGGCTGAATGGAGCAATGAATCGCAGTGGATCATAAACAGAAGCGATGACAGACAGGCAACCACGCCGGGTTGAAGGCTGATCTTTCGCGCTGATGTTGAAGTTGAAGGTGTCAGTTTTAATCGACCAATGAATGCCGAGTGCACGCTCAGATAGGGTTGGATCCAGTCCTAGAGGTTTGATGTTTGCTGCTCGCTCTGAGGGATCTAAGCAGGTGAGGGCTGCTTCCTCATTTGAGTTGAATTTATGAAGGCGTAGACCTCCTTTTTTGCACAACTCCTGTGACTCAATGATCAGCTTCTTGGCCTCCTTGACCGATGGCACGAAAACAAGCCCATCATCAACATAAACGTTTTTTTCCACAAATGTTGATGCCAGTGGATAGGTAGCTTTATGTTGTCGTGCTAAATGTTTCAAGCTAAAATTGGCACATCCTGGAGACGATGCGGCTCCGAAGAGATGAACTGCCATCCTGTATTCATGTGGTTCCTTCTCCAAATCGCCACATTTCCACCAGATGAATTTCAGATAATTCCGGGATACAGGAGTGACGGAGAACTGATAAAACATTCTTTTGATGTCACAGATGATCGCTACAGCCTCCTTCCTGAAGCGTCAAAGAACGCCAACCAGAGGATTGATAAGATCAGGCCCAGTTAGTAGTGTCGTTTAGAGAAACACCATGAAATTTGGCCGAAGAGTCGAATACGACTCTCAGCTTGTCTGGTTTTCTGGGGTGATAGATACCATGATGCAGAAGATACCACTCTGTCTCTCCCTCAGCTGTTGTAGGGGCAGGCTCTGCATCACCTTTGTTAATTGTTTCTTCCATGAATGCTTTGTACTGATCATAATATTGTTTATTGGTCTTTAATTTCTTCTTAAGACACTGCAGACGAACTGTGGCTAGCCTTTTGTTGTTTGGTAGGTTTGGTGGACTGTTGCTCTTGAAAGGGAGGGGCATCTCATAATGTCCGTCTTTCTTCTGCGTGATGTTGTCACTGAGGAACTGTATGAAATGAACATTGTTCTGGGACACATATTTATCTTCATAAGTTCCCTCAGTGAAGTCTGGTTCTAGGGGTTTTAGAACATCTGTAGTTGATGGAATTGGCAGTTCTTTTACTGTGAGCCGATGTGCAAAGCTCTGGCTTCCCTGTCTATCTAGGTGGGGGTTTGATGAGCCTACGATACTCCATCCTAGTTCTGATCTCTGTGCAAACGGTTGATTTCTGTCACCAATGATAACCTCAAGAGGAGCTAGTGCTGATGGACAGTCATATCCAATTAGGAAACCTACATCACAGTCTTGAAGGGGTGGTAGCTTCTCTGCCAAGTGTCTGAGATGTGGCCACAGTAATCTCGTTTCCTTTGTTGGGACATAAGACTTGTCTACTGGGATAAAGTCTTGGCTGTAGGCCTGCTGGATGTGGTTCTTAGAGTGTAGTCCTCGAACTTGTAGACTATGGATGTTCTTGCTAAATATGATTGTGTTAATAGCCGTCATCGTATTAAGTCTCAGTTTTACTGGGTGGGCATAGACATTCAGTTTGTAAAGTATATCTTCTAAGACAAACGTGTAGTCACTCTGTGTGTCCAGTATTGCATATGTGAGTACTTCTCTGTGTGGCTCTTGTATTGAAGACACAAGGACTGGGACGATACTTGAAAAGGCAGAAGCACGTTGTATTGATGTATAGGATACGACTGTGTGCGTTTCCAGGCTTGCATGTTTTTCTGTGGAAGTGGAAGTATTCTTTGTAGTTTCCACAGGTCTTTGCTTCCTGTCTTCATGCAAGCAGGTTGGATGACGATGGCTGCATATGTTGCATGTGTGTCACCTCTTACTATCTTTGGTCATGTGACCCTTTCTCAAGCACCCAAAGCAGAGCCGATTTTCATGGATGAATGCCTTTTTGTCTTCAACATTCTTCGCCTTGAAGGTGGGGCACTTAGTGATGTTATGAGCTTCACTTTTACAGACGGAGCAAGACGATTTTAGATTACTGCCGTTTGTTACTTGTTTTTCCTGAGCAAAAGTCTTTGTTTGTATATTTGTGTTGAGAGCTTTGGCTCTCTTTGGTGATCTTTCAGCTGTGGCCTTGTAATTTAGCAACAATGGAGAAGCAATAGGAATGCAAGCTATCTGTGCCTCTTTGCTCAGGAACTTTGTGAAACATGCAAGATCTGGATAGCTTCCAGATGTGTCAAGTTCCTCTATAATAATCCAACTCCACTTGCACATAATCCATTCTGGTAGTTTTTTGAGTAACTTATGGTTCTCCTCACAATCGTTAAGGATAGCTAGTCCTTTAACGTGTGGGATCGCCTCAGTGCAGCCTTGGAGGAAGTCAGCGAACTCTTGTAGTGCTAGTGGGTTGTTTGTGCTGATGTTTGGCCATCTCATGAGCTTATCTCGGAAAGCCTTTTGTATGATCAACGGGTTCCCATATCTGTCCTGTAAAACTTTCCATGCTCCATTGTATGCATTCTCTGAATCACGATAGAAAAAACCTTCTACGGACCTGCGTGCCTCTTCAGCAAGATATTTTTTTACATAAAACATTTTCTCACTTGGTGGGAGGGGTTTTCTGTCAATAAGAGCTATGAATGACATCTTCCAATCTGTGTACATTAAAGGGTCGCCGCAGAACGTGGTTGGTTCAGGGACAGGCAGGCGGTTCATGCTTAATGAGCTGGCAATTGCTTGCGCTAGCCTGACAGACTCTTGAGTCATTGTCACTTCGGCAGCAGCTTGGTGTGTTTGGAATGATGCAGCATTGGGGTTTAATGGAGGTTTAGTTTCCATTCCGTAGTAAGATGAGTTATTTTTGTCGTTAATCTCCTCATCATGGTTCTCAAAACCTTCAAAATTGTCATATGCTTTCATATGAGCTGCTGCTATAGCAACGTCTTTTGCTGCTTGTAACTGCAGCAGTTTTGCTCTCTCTTGTTCCAACTGTTGTTGCATTTCCACCTCCTTATGTTTCATTTCTGACAACATTTTTGCCTCTTTAAGTTTCCATTCGCCCTCTAACTTGTGCAGATGTGCTCGCTGTGCTTGGATTTCTTTCATGGCCTTTGAATGTTCCAGCTTAGCTGAGAGCTCTACTTGTGCATCTACTCTACTGCTGTGGGTACTAGAGCGGTTGCTCGATCTTTCCAGTGACTCTGATGAGCTTACTGTTTCAGTTTTGGTGCAGCCAAAGACAGATCCATATTCCTCTTTGTTTAATATTTCTCTTACCCTTACCTTCTTAAGTTGATTATTATAATCTTGATTATTAGTCACTAGACGGTTATATATGAGGTCACAAATTTCCTTTGTTAGCGTAACAAAGGCATCCATTTTTTTTTTTACAATTTCTGGTGTCGTTTTACTGTTACGTAGGATTGGTTCATACTGCTGGCCTACATCCTCATGCTTTGCTTGAATGTCTAGCTGTAATTCATTAAGTTGTTCCGGTGACCAGAGGGATTTTAGTTTTGTCCTTGTCTTCCTTGCTACCTGCTTCCTAGAGTCAAAGGTCTTGTTAAATGCTTTCTCACGTCTTGCTAATGCATCTCTTGGCCTTTCAGGATTGTCTGTCTTCTGTGTCAGGAGTGACATCTTGTTTGTTTGTGTTGCTGCTTTAAGTTGAGTGTAGCCTTTGATTGTCCTATGCCTGAATTTACACTTGTAAGCTGTAGTTATCTTTCACCGCAGAGTAATATTTATGTCAAGCATTAACAGATTATGGACGTAAAAGGATTTTTAGCACAACACAGTAACAACAAAATGTCACAAATAAGCGCTGCAAGCATTAATATCTAAAGCACTGCCCTTTCAAACCTTTTCATAAGTGGACATGACATGACAGTACCAGTTTTCTTGAAATAGTCACCATTTTAGAAGTGTTAGGAACAGAGAATTAGCTCACAAATTATTTTGGCCATACAATACCATGTAATTATTTAATCCACGGTTGACTGGGAGTTGGAAAAAACAGAACATACACTCTGATAAACAAAAAAAAAAAAATGACAAATGTTTTTCGTCTAACAGTTCTCTTGTTGTTGCACGATAGGTTCTCAAACATTTTTGAAAGACCTAACTTTGGCTGAACAAACAGTCCAAGTAGCATTTCTCCTCGTCGCCACCAAATCCACCCTATCCAAAATCAATAGTTTCTCACTACCCATTGAGGTCAAGAGTCTGGGTGTCATCCTCGACTCCTCCCTATCCTTTCAGTCACATATAAATAACATTCTGCATACTTCCACCTTCGCAACATTAACTACCTCCGTTCCTCCCTCACCACGCGGACTGCCTCTGTCCTTATCCACAGCCTCATCACCTACCGTCTTGATTATTGTAATTCTCTTCTTTTCAGCCTCCCTCATAAATCCCTCCATAAACTCCAACTTCTTCAGAAATCAGCAGCTCGTGTCATCACCAGAACCCCCTCTTTTCATCATATTACCCCTGTCCTTCACCAACTCCATTGGCTCCCAGTTCAATTCACAATACAATTTAAAATCCTTCTATACTTTCAAAGCCATCCATAACCTTGCTCCTCGATATCTGTCAGACCTCCTTCACATTGCCACCTCCTCCCGCTCCCTTAGATCCTCCTCCACAATCCACCTCAGTGTACCCCCAGCTCGACTCGTCACCATGGAGAGCAGAGCCTTCAGCTGCTCTGCTCCCCAGCTCTGGAACTCACTCCCTCCTGACCTCCGCAGTATTGACTCTCTCCCCTTATTTAAAACCAGGGGTCCGTTCTTCGTACGTTGCTTAAAACATCCAAGATCAAATGAGACATCCAAGATGATTTCATCTGGCTAATCCTGATCCGGCTAATTGGGTTCTTCGAACACACCTGTTGTTTACGATTAGTATGGCTGGATTGAGTTATCTGAGATAACTGCGCGTTCATGCGTTTGTTTAAAAGGGGAAATGTATCGATAGTAGAAACAATGATCAGCAACGCTGCTATTGGCTGTTCAGCAAAGAACGCCCGCAGTTTTTCTCCCAGCAGAACAAGAGCTTTTAATGGAAGGTTATGCCGAATATGAGTCATTAATTAAAACACCTCAAAATCTGTTAAAGCCAGGAGAGAGAGGGCTGGCAAAAAGCAGCAGACAAATTAATGCGTAAATACTGTCCATGGTAGATGTTTCTATCACATTCTACAGCATGAATTTTTGCATTTTAATAATCTCATATTTACTTTGTTCTTTTATGTCAGCGCCTCCACAGGACCCACTAGAAGGAACAAGTAAAAGTGAAATACAAGAATATTCTACAAAATGGTAGCCTTTAATTATTACACTTTATTTTAAAAAGGCACTTGTTATGTCAAGAGATCCAAATTTCAGTGTCATTCCTTAGACACGGGAAGTAAAGGACATGTGCAAACTGGGAATTTTAACAAAAAAAGCTTTATCCATAAAAAACGAAAATCTTCCTTTTCCAAGTCATCCACAGTTTACACGGTAAAACTGTATTGCTCCGTGTCTAGATAATCCATCCATAGTTTTTTTTAATACAATATACGGCTCGACAGGAAGCAAGCCTTTCAAAGTAAACTAAACTTCACAATAAAATGGCCCGAACAACTCTTCTTACTGAATAGGATAAAAATAAAAAGCAAACCATCATACAAATAACTTAAATATTTTAGATTTATGGCTCCACCTTTTTCCTCTTTAAAAGCCAATGTTAAATGATGTGTTTGTCTGTTTATAACAGCCACCAAGAAAAATCTCTACACTGTCGCGCTGCGCTAAAGGATCCTGTCTATTGCGCAATACGCGAATAATTCGAAAAACTCTGCAAAATATTCTTGCACCTTCCGCAACAGGTTGCTGTCGTAAAAATGGACATGGCTACGGCAGACTTCCCATCTCCTCCGCTTATACAGCTGTGATCTAATCTTGTTTACATGAAATAAGCCTGCTCTCGAGCAGGTTCAAGCTGGCGCACATGTTGCTATGACAACAAGTGCAGGATGTCTTTCGAAGAACCAAACGATCCAAGATCATGCCAAATCGTCAACAATGAAATCCTGCTAACTGAGTTAGCGACGTACGAAGAACGGACCCCAGACTCAAAACCCACCTTTTCCAGCTTGCTTATTTGTAAATACACTGCTTTTGTCCCTCCCCACAACTGTTTTTATGTTCCTGTATTTGTATTTTTGTATTTTAATTTTTATTCTATGTAAAGTGACCTTGAGTGTCCAGAAAGGCGCTGTTAAATAAAATGTATTATTATTATTATTATTATTATTATTATTATTATTATTATTATTATTATTATTATTATTATTATTATTATTGTTGTTGTTGTTGTTGTTGGGGTTGAGTGAGTGAGTGTAATGTTTGATTTCTACCTACTAGAGAGAAAAGATTTTCGACTCCAGCACACCAGAGATGTCCGGACTGGATCCTGGACAGAGCTACTGCTTCATGGTGGCAGCTTTCATTCCCTCCCGACCTAAAGCCACCCAGCATGGAGCCTGGAGCGCACCGCAGTGTAGACAAGGAGACACACATGTGCTGCAAGGTGCTCACACTTATACCCTACCCTACACTTATGGCACTATACAATAGAATACAGTGCAGTATTGCACTAACAAACTATAACACAGAGTTATTCTTACTAACTGCTTTCTGTCAAATATCAAACATTTATGTGTTTATGTGGGTAATATGCGCTTGTAAAAATTATGATATTTGTAAACTAATTTAATCTGGGCACATTTTCACAGTTTAAACATGTTAACGGTTGCAGAGATATTATAAAAACTAACCGCTGCATTTATACAGGACATTATTCTGAAATATTTCTGCTTTGACATCTAGAAATAACTTGATCTGCAAAACTATTGATGCAAATCATATTTTTAACAGCCCTTCCATCCTTGGTGTCTGCAGGGAGGAAAGATGTCCTCCTATATCAAGGATCAAAAGAATTAAGAATCTTTATTGTCATTATGTAATCATAATGACAGTTCGGTGAGACACTGGCTCAGAATTCACAAATAACACACATACACAAATCAAGACATAGAACATTGAAGAAAATAACTCTTTTTCTGTAGTGACACTGAGCTTTACTCAGGGACTGGAAAAGGGATGAGAGAATGGTCCTCTGAGCCTGGGCACCAGTTCTATATTAGGCCTCATCAAAGCACTGTCCAGCTCAATGTCTGGAAAAGACATCTGCATAATAAGAGATACTTTGCCACCAGGGGTCCGTTCTTCGTACGTTGCTTAAAACATCCGAGATCAAATGACACATCCAAGATGACTTCATCCGGCTAATCCTTATCCGGCTAATTGGGTTCTTCCAACACACCTGTTGTTTATGATTAGTATGTCTGGATTGAGTTATCTGAGACAACTGCGCGTTCATGCGTTTGTTTAAAAGGGGAAATGTATCGATAGTAGAAACAATGATCAGCAGCGCTGCTATTGGCTGTTCAGCATGGACAAAGAACGCCCACAGTTTTTCTCCCAAGCAGAACAAGAGCTTTTAATGGAAGGTTATGCCGAATTTGAGTCATTAATTAAAACACCTCAAAATCTGTTAAAGCCAGGAGAGAGGGCTGGCAAAAAGTAGCAGACAAATTAATGCGTAAATACTGTCCATGGTAGATGTTTCTATCACTTTCTACAGTATGAATTTTTGCATTTTAATAATTTGATATTATTTGTTCTTTTATATCAGAGCCTCCACGGGACCCACTAGAACATAGGGGACAAGTAAAAGTGAAATACAAGAATATTCTACAAAATGGTAGCCTTTAATTATTATACTTTATTTTAAAAAGGCACTTGTTATGTCAAGAGATCCAAATTTCAGTGTCATTCCTTAGACACGGGAAGTAAAGGACACGTGCAAACTGTGAATTTTAACAAAAAATAAATAAATCTTTATCCATAAAAAATTAAAAATTTCCTTTTCCAAGTCATACACAGTTTACACGGTAAAACTGTATTGCTCCGTGGCTAGACAATCCATCCATAGTTTTTTCTAATACAATATACGGCTCGACAGGAAGCAAGCCTTTCAAAGTAAACTAAACTTCACAATAAAATGGCCCGAACAAATCTTCTTACTGAATAGGATAAAAATAAAAAGCAAACCATCATACAAATAACTTAAATATTTTAGATTTATGGCTCCAACACCATGTTTTCCTCTTTAAAAGCCACTGTTAAATGATGTTTGTCTGTTTATAACAGCCACCAAGAAAAATCTCTCTACAATGACACTGTCGCGCTGCGCTAAAGGATCCTGTCTATTGCGCAATACACAATTAATTCGAAAAACTCTGCAAATTATTCTTGCATCTTCCGCAACAGGTTGCAGTCGTAAAAATGGACATGGCTACGGCAGACTTCCCTATCTCCTCCGCTTATAAAGCAGTGATCTAATCTTGTTTACATGAAATAAGCCTGTTCTCGAGCAGGCTTAAGCTGGCGCACATGTTGCTATGACAACAAGTGCAGGATGTCTTTCGAAGAACCAAACTATCCAAGATCATGCCAAATCGTCAACAATGAAATCCTGCTAACTGAGTTAGCGACGTACGAAGAACGGACCCCTGGTGTATGTGAAATTCTAAACATGTAACTAAACCTTTGAGTTATTGAAAGTAAAGTAAACACAAAGAGAGTAGTTACTGTATGCAAAGTTTGAAGTTCCTAAATACATTATGTTTGGTTATGTTGTTTGAATCACAAATAAACCTGATAGAGCAGATTTGAACCATGTCATATGCGTTATAATATGAGTTTGAGCTATGGAAATATTTCTATTCACACACTCTCCACATTATTTAGCAGTAGCTATGTGTACTTAAGTTTGGAACAGTTTTGTTATCCCAGTCCAATGCTACAGCTGAATGTTTAATATAATTTAATCAAATCAAAAATATATAGCCTCGATTTTGTGTTAAAAACATCTGATAGTCACAGGCTTCTACATTGGGGTTTCAGATCAGATATTTCCCTTATAGCTTATAACACCACTGCATTTAAAAGTCTTCTGCATCATATTTGTAAAAGTAAATAAATAAAGAGAAAAAGGAAAATGTTTGTTCATAAGAATGCAGCATGATGTTCTAGAGTTGTGTGCGACCAGTGAAACCTATTGATTTAAAACAGAATTGGAAAAGTTACAACATAGTCTGTAATCCAGATGACATACTTAGGCTTAGAACTACCTCTCTCTAGGGAACAATTTCCAGAATTTGTTCCATAGAACACAGGGTCTGGCCGAAAACAAATTCAACATACCCATAAAGTGTTGTTTAACTAAAACAATTTCTATCCCTTTAGATTTGAGCCTTGGAGCTTGGGTTGGTATCATCTTCATCTTAATAACAGTCCTCATCATCTTCATCACCACAACTGTCCTCTGTTGCAGAAGAAACCAGAGAAGACACAAAAGCCTGCAAACATCTCAGTCATTGGTACTGAGATAAAGGTGCATACTGTGTTGTATTTATCATTTAAGGTAATGGTGAAATACAAGAGTGCACGTCAGAAGTGATCATTTAGGTTTAGGTCCGTACTGTTTTAAACAGCCATGATAAATTGGATGTAGTGCTTAAATGTTGGTTTTTATAATGCACAAAGCCTTTCTGTATAGAAAACGTTTTATGTTGTTTATGCACTATGTTCTTTATTTTTGTATTACTTCAAGTGTATTAATACTGCTATTTGGTTTTTATGTTTTATTGTTAAATAAAACAAGAAAAAAATGTTTTTTTCTCCTTTTTTAAATACCAAAATAGTACTATATTGTAGGAAATCACATCTCCAAATAATCTGAATTCAGGTGTTCTAACCACTTCCATGGCTCCAGCTATGCCATCTAACTGGGGCAACAATCAGGTCAGTCATCCATGCCCCATGATAGAGGGGGTGCCCACCCCCTCAAAAAGACAATTGTGTGTCGTCCCAGGCGGCCAACCCGTGCAGGTAGGGAGATCTGGAGGCCTTGAAAATTGGAAGCTGACAGTGCCAGAGGGACCATGTAGGCTGGCAACACTGGAGCAGGGGTCTTGAGGGCTGGTAACGTTGAACCAGGGCTCTTTGAAGCCAGCAATGTTGGAGCACGTCTGTCAGATGCCAATGTCCATTTGCACAGGCTTTAACCTCTTTGGTGTTGCTTGTTCAAACATGTATATTGCATATTTCTCTCACATTTGCCTGTAAATCATCTGTTGTCTTTGCTCAATTTACATCAAATATTGCAGTTTTTTATGCAATGTTTGCTTTTTCACCAGAATATACCATAGTATCAATTTTCTTGTTGATAAGTTCCTTTTCTTTTGCTTTAGAGCCTAACTTTAAAGCATCATCATGTAACTTTAAGCCACAAGGGACACTAGATCTGTAATTTCCAGGTTTTGTGCTATTTAGTCCTTTTACCCCATGTTGTTGTAATCTTTCTTCTACAGATAAGGGCAGCGCCTTTGGACATTATTGTCTTGGCTGCACGGCCTCAGTGAACCGTCTCCCCCCTGACATGTTTGTGATGTTTATGTAATGGTGATGGTACTGAAACAGCAATTTCCCTCTGGGATTATTAAAGTATGTCTGATTCTAATTCTGATTTATTTCTGCGTATCCTTTTTACGTTTCTGTATATATTTCTGCCTCATTATCCAAATGAGGAGGGGTTTGTCTTAAGGGGACAAACCTCTGCATATTGGTTGGTTAGACTGCAGCTGAATCTACCCACATGAGTTAATTGTTCCATTTGTATATAAACAAATGGAATGTATAAAGTTACATCCCAAATTATTCTTAACTCTGGCAGATCTATTTAAAGGGTAACTCAACCCCATATAAAAGCATAATCCTGCACCCAGACAAATTAAAAAAATTCTATTAAAGTGGGTGTGATTCATGGGTAAGGAAAGGGGGTGTGTATTCAGGATGGGGTGAAAGCAGCAGCGAGCTAGCTTGATTTGCCATGTTGAATCATGGAGAGTGAGCAGAGTTACACCACGGTTTAGTCAGGTGGAGGATTTTCACCCCCCTCACCTCGAAGGTTGAGAGAGGCTTTTTGGAGCCCAGCAAGCCATGAAATACAAGACCATTATTTAACCATAGGAGGGTGACACACTGGCAATTTTAGACACAAAATCAGGATTTCAACAAATATGCACCAATTTGTTAAAATAATGACCAGGATATGTAGACCAGGGATGGGCAATTATTTTTTCTTCCGGGCCACATTTGAATCTTGGACTGTTGTTGGGGGCCGGGTCAACATCACAAACTCACTTTGCCTTAATAACAATTGTGTATTTATTTAGATTTAGCAAACACAAGTACAGTACATGTAGCAAAACTGGGTATATTACAACTTTTAAATGTATCTCATTTGTATTTCACATAACAGTACTGAACACTGAGCAGCAAATGATTTACTGACAACTGCATTTCATATTTTTTACTTAATGTACTTAACACTCAAACCTTACAGTTCAAAAAAATTATTTATGTGTTGAATAGCACCAAAAAATTTATTTTAATAGTCATTGTTTTTCTCCTCTTTAATGTGAGTGATCTAGTCTTCCCTGAGCCTGAACAAATGCTCTGAAATCTGGTTGAATATCTGAAGTGGAGATATGAAGGACAGCAGACAAGTGTTTAAGATTTGTTGAACTTCATTACAGAGAATGTTTGTTCACAGATAAATAGAACCAAAAAGAACCAACAGAAGTGTAGAACTACAGAAGTGCAGGCCTTCTCAAGTTTGGAAAACTGTCCTGATTGAGAGAAGAATAAAAGTCCAGCAGTGACACAGATTTAAAGTTCTCAGCCAACAGACTGTCACTGCAGGTCTATGAGTTCAAACTGCACATACTGAATGTTGCTCTCTCAATGACTTGAGAGGAACTCAATTTCTTTCATGAAAGCCTTCGCCAGGTTGTACATTTCATGAACAACGAGTCCCTTGCCTTAACGTTTGGTATTTAGTTAATTCATCAGTCCAGTCACATCGATAGAATATGCCAAATCTTTCATCCAAGATGTATCCAAGAGTTGTGGGAAATCCTTTCATTTCTTTTGACAAAACTTTCATAACCTTTTCAAAGCTTTAGCCAGACTGAGCCACCTGACATCTGTATTGTACTATATGTCACCATTTTCACTCTCACAATCTTCTGTCTGTGATTGCAACAAACTGTCTGTGATTCATAGCTTTCGCTCTGATGAAGTTAGCTATTTTGGTAACATCCACAACATGATTTATTTTGAGTACAGATTTACACAGCATCTCCTGATGTATATTACAGCACAATAACACCATGGACTGATCTGGGTTAATGTCTGTCATTTTATCTTTCATGCACTTTAAAAGTTTAGTTTTTTCTTGTGATGTCCTTTTTAAACTCAAATGAGTATACTCCTGAAGAGCAAGGTTGAATTTGAACTTAAAACCTGGACTATTGACCACCAGGTAGCCCTGCTTGCTAGCCATCACCTGGATTCACTGCTACTGGCCTGCTACAGGTAGACCTGTGTTAGAAATTATGAGACTACAGAGACTGGACTGCAATATCGGTTTCCATAGAGATTACAGATAAAGAGACTCTGGAGGCCGGAGCCTGACATACTTAGATTGGGCAGAATGACTTATTAGGGGAAAGGTGTCAGCTAGGACACGGCTGCATGATAGTGTCCTCTCCATCCTCTCCACCAATATGATGAATGGAACACCAATATCATACTGTGCACGCCCCTGAATGGGTGTAGACAATGGATCCTACTTAATGTCTGTGTGAGGAATGAACGGGGCTCTCTCGGATGTCCGGAAATCTGTCCATCGTGTTGTTGTATATGACGGTCCAGTACTGAAGCTTTAAACATTCCTCTGCCTTTTAGATTAAATATGGTAAAATATAGTTTTGGTTTCAAGAGTTGTTTGGTTGATAAGACGGCCTCTCGTTCTTTCTGTTTCATTCATTAAATTAATGAAACACCCAGTTCGGAGATTTGGCAGCAAAGGAAGAGAACACTTATCAGACACAAAATGCTTATAATATGCATATATTTATTACAATTGGAATTCCAAGGGGAGACACACACTTACAGACGTTATCATAATGCTCAAGTAATTTAACTCGGAGTCCACCCATGCACCCATGCATGCCGGTTGTAAGCTAGTGTCTGAAGAACCCTGCCCAGAGGCACATCTTTTAGATAGACTGTCATGCTGCAGCTTTGCCTTCTGCACCATGGACATATTCTTGGCAATCTCCACCTTCCATACACCCTAGTCTCCACTCCACCTTCTAATCACCTACATCTGTCAGCCACTAATCAAGCCAGGACTATTTCCACCGTTTATCACTGCTACTTAAACCTCCCTCAGTTAGCTCTTCCCTGCCAGTTTATCTGCTCATTCTGCTAACTTCTGCTCACTACTGCTCATTACTGCTCACCTCATCCTTTCCTTGTCCAGCCCGAGTTCCCTTTATCTCCGCCTGCCCGCTGCTGGTTCTGCTGTTACTCCGGTCCTGAAAGTATTCACTCTGCCATGCTGCTGGTCCTGCTGTTGCCTCCAAGTCTTCACTCTGCTGTGCTGCTGGTCCTGCTGTTGCTCTGGCCTCCAAGTCTTCACTCTACTGTGCTGCTGGTCCTGCTGTTGCTCTGGCCTCCAAGTCTTCACTCTGCCGTGCTGCTGGTCCTGCTACCTCCATGCTCCGGCTCCGTCCTGCAAATTATCAAAGTTTTTCAGGGGATGCATTTTGTGTTTGTCTCTAGAATCCTCGCCGATGATATATCGTGTGTGTGTTGAGTGCAAGTGAAATTAAACTGAGATAAGAGATTTCGAAAGAGCAATATGACTGAAATAAATTCAACTTGTAAATTCAATTTCAAATTCCAACCCTGTATTTTTATCATAAAAATTCGACTTGGTTCGTGAAAAAATGTTACGATCGTTTTTAGAACAGAACTGTGAATAATAATAAGATGAATAGACCTCACCTAATTTGATCTGTTTTATGTGGTGCTAGTAATTCAAATTAAACTAATTTTATGCAAACGGAGATTACCTTACCTTGCTAAAACATGATAACATCATGTGAAAAAATAATGTTTTAAGAATAATAATAAAAAAACAAAGGTTGTTTTTTAAGAATTGATCATTCACTTCTTTTTTGCCTTTTAATCAATTTAAAACATGCACTCTGACTCTATTCTTTAAATAATCACCTGTCTTGAAAGCTTCCAAAATACATCAAGGAGACTCTATTTTTCAAAATTCTCCCCTCCGGGGCTCGGGCACCGGCATAAGTGCACCCTCCTACCTGATAGTGTGTGGCCTGCTACTGTAAAAAAGTTTGACTGCCCTGGGATAGACTTTAAAATCCTTCCGTTAATCTAATAAATCCTTGAATGGCTTTGCACCTAAATACATCACAGACTTGTTATCAGTGTATCAACCCTCCAGACCACTCAGGTCTTCTGGCTCCAGCCTACTCTGCATACCTAGAACCAGAACTAAACAAGGACAAGCAGCATTTAGTTCCTATGCCCCACTTATCTGGAACAAACTACCAGAAAACTGTAAAAATGCTGAAAGCCTAAGTTCCTTTAAATCAAGACTAAAAACACATTTGTTTAGGACTGCATTCGACTGCACTAGTTAAATAGTCAAATGCATTTTTTTAATATATATATATATATATATATATATATATATATATATATATATATATATATATGTATATATATGTATATATGTATGAAGAGTTTCATCGCAAAACGAGATATATCCATTTCAGCATTTTTGAGAAAAATTACTTTTTTTACTATAATCATATATAACAAAGGAAGAAAACCATATAATCTTATTTAGACTTTATTTCATAAGTGCATAAAAATACTGCATTAAAAATATATTGAAAATGTAAAATTTTTGAGAAAAATTTAAATTTCATAACTTTTTTTGCAAAACGCAACATATCCAAGTGCAAATAATTTCACAAAGTGAGACATATCCATCGCGGATTGAAAATAGATTATAAAACAGCATCTTCACATTGCTACTGCTTGAATATTATTCAAACTGATTTTATGACCCCCCCCCAGACATTCAACTGTCAGTAAACCAACATAACTTCCTGAGATTAACGTTTTTAAAACAATTTATATAAAACACTGTGTAGTGACTGTAAAACTGTAGTAGCTTAGTATTTCACCATCCTAACTGAACAGAATAAGCAAATTGCACAAATTCATAGTGCATCATCAGAATAAATGACACAAAGTCAAAGTGCATCATCAGAACAAACAACCTTCATAAACTCCTCATTCCTCATTTTCAGTCTCCCGGTTAGAATGAACATCACTGTCAACATCGGTGTTATAACTTGCACAAGACAAAGCTTGGCGATAGAACTCAGTGACATCGGCTGAAGCTCCAATTTCAGACAGAAGGTTTTCAACGTCAGTCTTTTTTGCTGCCTTCACAGTAGACACCATCTCAAGAGGCTTTGGGTTGAACTTCCTCCATTGCTTTCCACGTTTTAGAACAGAATGGTAGCAATATTCTGCAGAATAGGACGTTTTGTAACCAATCTGATCATTCCTGATACACAGCATCCGGGCGTCACTCAGCTTGAATGACCTTTGTGATTTAACAAAGTTTTGTGTTTCAGATTTAAAGTCTTGTGCATTCCAATCAGTGCCATAGATGTGCAAGTTACCGTGCTTACGTAATATTGCATAGTAGTCTTTGGGGTGCAGGATTGTATCCTGTTTACGTATCATCTGCTCAATCCGCCCAAACACTCTGTCAGCTGGCAGAAAACTATGTCCACGAATGGGGAATGTGAATTAAATTTCAGAGTCAGGAAATGCAGACTTTCGTAAGGCACAGAGCATGGACAGTACATTCATATTCTTGTTCTGCCCAAAGCAGGAGTCACTGAACAGTCTGAGTTTAGTTTTTTGATACAGAATACCATTCAACCGAACTCGAAAGCAGTCGTCCAGTGCAGAGGCAATCATGTTTGAGTCCTTTTTGTTTTCATGCTCCATCCACACATAAAGATGGACATCATTTTTCGTTTGATTACTGCCTTCACCATGATGTACCACCAAACAGATACGTCGGCGTTTTGGTTCGGAAATGTCCATTAAACTCAGAATAAAGGCATCCTGGACTACCTTACTAGGATTGTCATAGAATTTGGCATGATTTAGAGCCAGGTCGGCGTCCGTAATGAGATCGGCATGACACAGATGAGGATTGTCTCTAGCATTGTGAGCGCAGGAAATCTGGGGAATTTTTCCGCCACCAGAATGCCTGATTTTGCGCCTTTTCTCGCGTTCGTGGAATTCCGTAGATCGCCCCCGCTTCCGTGGAAGAGGGGTGAGTAGTATTGGTTCCTCTAAGCCATCAAAAGTGTTCATTTTCTTGTGTTTGAGCCAGTTTTGTGCAATGTTTTGTTTGCAATGCGGCGAGCGCGGGCTTCGTCTTCTTTGTTTCTGCGGCGGACCAACGCGTGTGCTGATTGGCTGAGAGGATGCATCGCTGTTTGTGTGGAAACGTTCAGGCTTGTATCGCGTTTTGAAAAGAAGGCGTGTTTTAGAGCCTCCGTGTCTGTGGGATTTAACTTGTTTTGCAGAAAAATGATTCAGCACCCTCATTGCCCTCTCCATCAGCAATGAATTGGTACGGGTAGTTTAAAAAATTCAAATTTGGCACATATCGCGTTTTGCGATGAAACTTTTCATATATATATATATATATATACATATAATCCAACTGCTTTTTCCTACTTGCTTTTTTTCTGCTTTATTTCCTGTATTTTAATCATGTAAAGTGTAAGGATTGGGGTGGCGAGGACCTAGGCGGCAACGAGGCAGAGGCAGGCGCATGGGGTTAACAAAGATACTTTAATGAACGAAGAGTTCAGGTGGCTCAAAACGGTGGCTTGGGAGTGCTGAACTGCGGCAGCAACGACTTTGGGACCAGATGGGGCCGGTGGAGGACGGCCCGGGCGTGGCAAACGCGGAGTAGAAGAGATATCTGCAGGCGCCGTGGAGGGCGACGGAGCAGCAGGGTCCTTGGAGGGCGGCGTGGAGGGCAGCCACGGCGACGGAGCAGCAAGATCCTCGGAGGGCGCCGTGGAGGGCGACCTCGGCGACGGAGCAGCAGGGTCCTCGGAGGGCGCCGTGGAGGGCAACCTCGGCGATGAGGCAGATTCAGCCGGCGGCCAGGCAGCTGGGTCACAGGTGGCCGGGGACGGAACTTCATCTGGTTCCTCCTGACGTGGAGCTCCAGAGCAGGACCCTAGGAGAACTTGGGAGCAATGACTGGAGGCGGGTCCCCCTGGACTCCCTCGCTGGACTCGGAGCGTCGTGGAAGGGAGGCGGGTCCACCTGGACCGCCTCGAGGAACTCGGGAGCGTCGTGGAAGGGAGGCGGGTCCCCCTGGACCGCCTCGCGGAACTCGGGAGCGTCGTGGAAGGGAGGCGGGTCCCCCTGTACACCCTCGCGGAACTCGGGAGGGTCGTGGAAGAGAGGTGGGTCCCCCTGGACCCCCTCTCGGGTCTTGAGAGCGTTGGCGGCCTCGGACTGCGGTCGGGACGTCAGCGAAGGCCGGCGGCGGCTGGATGTCAGCGAAGGCCAGCGGCGGCGGGACGTCAGCGAAGGCCGGCGGCGGCGGTGGGCAGTTAGGGAAAAGTGTGGTATATACCCCACCATAGTGTTTATCACCCCAGAAAAGGCAAACCAAGAGTTGTTTTTGATTGTGCTGCAACATTCAAGGGGACCTCACTGAATTGCCAGCTGTTACAAGGACCTGATCTGACCAACTCAGTTGTGGGAGTTCTTGTGCGCTGTAGATAAGAGCCAATTGCCATTATGGCAGATATTCAAGCCATGTTTCACCAGGTCTATGTTCCAGAGAAACATAGAAACTTTCTTCGCTTCCACTGGTGGCCCAATGGTGAAACGTCACAAGTTCCACAAGAATATCAAATGACAGTGCATCTGTTTGGAGCAGTGTCCTCGCCGAGCTGTGCAAATTATGCATTAAGAAGAACAGCAGAAGACAATGCTTGGAAATTTCCCGCTAAAGTGGCATAAGCATAATTTCTATGTGGATGATTGCCTGAAATCTTTGCCTAGAGGAGAAGGAGCAATAAAATTTGCCCAAGATCTTACAGCTCTTTGCAACAAAGGAGGATTTAAGCTCTCCAAGTTGGCCAGTAATAATCACGCAGTATTGCAAACATTTCCAGACAACATGAGCAAATGAAATACTGGAACTGGATTTGGAGCTTCCAATGGAACAGGCACTTGGCTTACAGTGGTGCACTCAAGGTGATGTCTTCAAATTTAAAGCTTCATCTCCAGAGCGGTCACTCACGAGAAGGGGAATACTGTCAGTAGTAAGCTCATTGTATGATCCCTTGGGCTTTCTCACTCCCTTCATCATCACCGCCAAAATGCTACTACAAGAGCTCTGCAGGAGAAACCTGGGCTTGTAATATTCTGGTTTCTGTTCGGGTTTTATTTTTGAGTCATTTTACTCTCCTGCTTTAGGTTCTCTGCTTGCTTTGAGTTTTTGTCCTGTCTGGGTTTTTATTTACTGTTAGGTTATCTGGTTTTGTCATCTGTTTTAGTCTAAGCTTTATTTTCTGTTTTAGGTTTTTTCTTTAGAGTGATTTTGTTTCTTTGTAAGTTGTGTGTGCAGTTTGTTTCTGTCCTCTTGTCTTGTCAGCTTTTTAAATTTGTCTGTTCTTGTTTTGAGCCTCAGCACTGATGTCTGGTCTAATTACCCACTCTACACACCTGCCTTACTCCACCCCTGTTGCAATCATCTCTGACCGGTTTCACCTGCTTCCACCTCCATATAAACAGTTGAGACCAGACATCAGTGCCAGGTCGTCTTGTTGAGTATGGGTGAGTTTTCCTCTTGCAACTTTCTGTTATGGTTTGCTTTTGGATTTTTGACCCCCTTGTCTCCAGAAACCTGAGCCATCCTGTTTTGCCTGTTCCTGCCGTGCCTGCCCCGTTACTCTGTTTATTTTTGTGCCGTCTTTTTTTTTGACGGTCTTTTTGGCTTTTTTCCCTGTTTTACTTTTTGTTAATAAAGAACCTGATCTGAACCTCTACTGGTCTGGCTGAATTCTGGGTCCTCTGCTCCGATTCGTGACAGAACGACCTGGCCAGTCATAGGACCCATCGCCAGACCAACACGTTCACTTTTTTGTTGTTTTTCCCCACCATGGACCTGACACTGAGTTTGCTATCAGGACTCAAGATTATGATGGACACTTGGGCTTTGTTTGGGACAGAGGAGGATGTCAGGCGCTTACCTGAGGTCGTCTTAGGTGCCCCGTTTAAGGGATCACGGCTGGCATTTTGCCCTCCCGGTGTTGGTCCCAGACGCAACCACCTCTGCAGCAGTACAGCCCGCCGCCAGAAACGCAGGCGAGCAGCTGGTCCGGTTATTGCTTCCGTTCCTGGTCCTGCCTCTGTGAGCTTGGTCTCAAGCTCTTCTGGCCGGCGATCGGTCGAGTCAGCTCAGCAACAACCTCTCCCCAAGTCTCCAGAGGGGGCCCTGGAGGGTCCGCCTCTCCCCAAGTCTCCAGAGGGGGCCCTGGAGGGTCCACCTCTCCCCAAGTCTCCAGAGGGGGCCCTGGAGGGTCCGCCTCTCCCCAAATCTCCTAAAGAGACCCAGGAGGGTCCGCCGCCAGCGGGCGCCGAGGAGACCCAGGAGGGTCCGCCGCCAGCGGGCGCCGAGGAGACCCAGGAGGGTCCGCCGCCAACTGGTGACGAGGGGGTCCAGGAAGAACCGCTTCCACCCAAGCCCCAAGAAGGGGTCCTGGAGGACCCGCCCTCAATTTCAGCCCCAGTGCCGGCTCCCCGCAGCTTTAAAGCAACGCTTCCAGTGCCGGCTCCCCGCAGCTTTGAAGCAACGCTTCCAGTGCCGGCTCCCCGCAGCTTTGAAGCAACGCTTCCAGTGCCGGCTCCCCGCAGCTTTAAAGCAGAGCGTCCAGTGCCGGCTCTCCGCAGCTTTAAAGAAGAGCGTCCAGTACCTGTTCCCTGCAGCATAAAGACTCAGCCTCCTGTGCCTGCTCCTCGTAGCTTTAGCGCACTGTCTCCAGTGCCAGCTCCTCGTAGCTTTAGCGCACTGTCTCCAGTGCCAGCTCCCCGTAGCTTTAGCGCACTGTCTCCAGTGCCAGCTCCCCGTAGCTTTAGCGCACTGTCTCCAGTGCCAGCTCCCCGTAGCTTTAGCGCACTGTCTCCAGTGCCAGCTCCCCGTAGCTTTAGCGCACTGTCTCCAGTGCCAGCTTCCCGAAGCTTTAGCGCACTGTCGCCCGAAGCCTGTAGCCAGGCCCTGTCGCCCGAAGCCTGTAGCCAGGCCCTGTCGCCCGAAGCCTGTAGCCAGGCCCTGTCGCCCGAAGCCTGTAGCCAGGCCCTGTCGCCCGAAGCCTGTAGCCAGGCTCCCTTTCCAGAAGCCTGTAGCCAGGCTCCCTTTCCAGAAGCCTGTAGACAGGCTCCCTCCTTACCCCGTAGCCCGGCGCTGCCTCCAGACCTTAGCCCAGAGTTCTCTTTAGCTCTTAGACCGGCGCCTCTCCTAGCCTGTGGCCCTGCTCCTCCCTTAGCCAGTAGTCTGGAGCCGTTCACTGCCTTTAGGCTGGCACCATCCTTTGCTTTCTCTCTTTCCAGGAGTCGGGTTCTGAGAGTCCTGCTCTGCCACTGGCTTCCTATCGTTTTACTCTGCCGAGGCCGTCGTCCGGGGCGACCGCCGGACATCCTGACCCGCCGGGGCCGTCGTCCGGGGCGACCGCCGGACATCCTGACCCGCCGGGGCCGTCGTCCGGGGCGACCGCCGGACATCCTGACCCGCCGGGGCCGTCGTCCGGGATGTCTGCCAGACATCCGGCCACTTTAGGACTCAGTTTCAGTTTCGATTCGCCCTTAGAGGGTTGTTTTGTGTTTTTGCACTTGTGTTAGATATTATTTTCTTCTTCAGACTCTAGCCCTCCAGCCTTTAGCCCCCTCCACCCACCCGATTTGACTTAGGTTCTTGTTTTCTTTGGACTCCCATAGATGTTGGAGGGCGTCTAGAATCCGCCCTTGAGGGGGGGGCTCTGTAATATTCTGGTTTCTGTTCGGGTTTTATTTTTGAGTCATTTTACTCTCCTGCTTTAGGTTCTCTGCTTGCTTTGAGTTTTTGTCCTGTCTGGGTTTTTATTTACTGTTAGGTTATCTGGTTTTGTCATCTGTTTTAGTCTAAGCTTTATTTTCTGTTTTAGGTTTTTTCTTTAGAGTGATTTTGTTTCTTTGTAAGTTGTGTGTGTAGTTTGTTTCTGTCCTCTTGTCTTGTCAGCTTTTTAGATTTGTCTGTTCTTGTTTTGAGCCTCAGCACTGATGTCTGGTCTAATTACCCACTCTACACACCTGCCTTACTCCACCCCTGTTGCAATCATCTCTGACCGGTTTCACCTGCTTCCACCTCCATATAAACAGTTGAGACCAGACATCAGTGCCAGGTCGTCTTGTTGAGTATGGGTGAGTTTTCCTCTTGCAACTTTCTGTTATGGTTTGCTTTTGGATTTTTGACCCCCTTGTCTCCAGAAACCTGAGCCATCCTGTTTTGCCTGTTCCTGCCGTGCCTGCCCCGTTACTCTGTTTATTTTTGTGCCGTCTTTTTGTTTGACGGTCTTTTTGGCTTTTTTCCCTGTTTTGCTTTTTGTTAATAAAGAACCTGATCTGAACCTCTACTGGTCTGGCTGAATTCTGGGTCCTCTGCTCCGATTCGTGACAGGGCTGGGATGATGCTGTTCTTAATCATTTCTCCAAACAATGGACCGACTGAATGGATGATCTGAAGAGGATCTCAAAGTTTGAAGTGGACCGCTGCATTGAGCCTAAAGACTTTAGTCCTGTTACTGCACAGCTTCACCACTTCTCTGATGCCAGTCAAGTGGAATATGGTACAGTGTCATATCTAAGATTAAAAAATGAGCTTCACATACACCTAGCATTCCTCGTGGGAAAGGCCAGAGTCACTCTTCTTAAGCAGACAATCATTCCTCATTTGGAGCTCACTGCAGCTGTCCTCGCTGTTCGACTGGACCAACTACTACACAGAGAGTTGCATCTTGAACTTGAGACATCCGTTTTCTGGACTGACAGTACCAGTGTCTTAAAGTACATCTGCAATGAAGCAAAGCATTTTCATGCCTTTGTTGTAAACACAGTGTCCATCATCAAAGATGCTACACAAACTGATCAATGGAGATATGTGAGTTAAAAAGATAATCCAGCAGATGAAGCATCAAGAGGGATGAAAGCGAAAGACTTTATGGAGCAGAGTAAATGGATTAATGGTCCTAAATTCCTGTTAGAGTCTGAAGATAAGTGGCCTAAACTGGAGGTAAAGTATGACTCACTTCCTGCTGACGATTCTGAAATAAAAAAGAATGTGACTGTCAATGCTGTTGTTGAGAAGATTATATGTCCTACCAGTAATTTCATCTCCTATTTCTCATCTTGGGCAAAGCTAGACATCTGTAGCTTGGGTTTTAAAGCTCAAAGAACTCCTTATTCTGCTGTTTCAGCAAAGACAGGAGTCTTCTGCCATGTTACAGCAGTCTTCAGAAGATGGAAACACCAAGAAGAAAAAGGTGTCACAAAAGATGCAGCAGTGTAAAGCTATGCTGATGAAGCAGTGTTTGACATCTGAAGATCTGGCTAAAGCAGAGCATTTCATTATTCAGTTTGAACAACATCGCTGGTTTGGTCCAGAGATCACCTCGATCAAAGCCAACAAGATCGTTTCTAAAGACAGCCAGCAGTACAGACTTGATCCAGTGTTGGACAATGGAGTCCTCAGAGTGAGTGGACGTGTCAAAAAAGAGCTGCTATGCCGTCTGAAACTAAACATCCTGTCATCCTGTCCAAAGACATGCATGTAGCAACATTAATTCTGTTCTACATTCACCATCTGCTTGGTCACGCAGGAAGAAATCAAATCCTGTCCAGGCTGTGTCAGAGATACTGGATAATCAATGGAAACTCTGCTGCCAGATTGTCTGATTGTGTGACCTGTAGAAAAAATAGAAGAAAGCTTTTGGAACAAAAAATGGCAGACTTACCCCAGGGAAGGGTTGCACCAGACAAAGCTCCATTTACAGATGTGGGAGTTGATTATTTTGGCCCCATTGATGTTAAGAGAGGCAGAAGTCTGCTCAAAGGGTATGGAGTAATATTCACGTGCCCAACAAGTCGTGCTGTTCATTTGGAGGTGGCTCATACCTTTGATGCAGATTCTTGTATCAATGCAATCAGAAGATTCATCTGTAGATGTGGTCCAGTCTCTTCCATCAGGTCAGACAACGGCACAAATTTTGTTTGAGCCAACAGAGAACTAAGAGAAAATCTGGCTGCCTTGAACCAGAGCAAGATCCAAACAGTTCTGGTCCAAGATGGCATAAACTTTAATACACCGGTAGCTTCACATCAAGGTGGTGTCTAGGAACGCTTGATTCGTTCTGTCAGAAGTATACTCACCTCAGTTCTAAAACATCAGGTTGTGGATGATGAAACTTTTTTTCAACTGTTTTCTGTGAGGCTGAAGCCATTCTGAATGATAGACCTATGACGCTGGATTCAAATGATTTAGAAGCCCTCACACCAAATCACATCCTGACCCTAAAGAACAAACCTGTTATGCCACCTGGACTGTTTCAAAAGCAAGATATGTACCTCAGACGACGATGGAAACAAGTACAGTATATGGCCAAACTGTTTTGGACAAGATGGATCTGAGTATTTGCCTTTGATGCAGGAAAGACAAAAATGGATGAAACCACGAAGAAACATCACTGCTGGAGATATTGTCCTGAGAAAAAAAAAAGAGGAAAAAAAAAGGGAAAAAAAGGAAAAAAAAAGGGAAAAAAAAAGAAAAAGAAGAAAAAAAAGGAAAAAAGAAAAAGAAGAAAAAAAAGGGAAAAAAAAGGGAAAAAAAGGAAAAAAAAGGGAAAAAAAGGGAAAAAAAAGGGAAAAAATAAATAAATAATTGATTTTGTTTGGGTTTTGGGTGTGTCATATGTATACATGGACTGTAGGTAGCTCAGGATGAAAGTGGGTGGGCTTATGGTTTTTTACCAGTCTTCTAGTGCTGCAGTCTGTCAGTCTACCGGTCCTTTCATGAAACCAGGGCAGGAGAGGCGGCAAGTAGTTTTTCAGTTTGTACCATGTTTCCTGAAGAAACCTGGAATAAACTCACGGAACAGCATTTTGACGTATTTTGAGAATTTTTTGTACTGCGTAAAACCGGAAACCACTATTCGTCAAGTGACTATTTGATTTAAATTTTTTTTTTTGTTTACTTTTAAGTTTTTTCATACACAAGTAGTCACTACAATACTTTTAAAGTCGACCTCCTGCATAGGAACAGGGAGAAGTTGGTTCGGCAACTCGGACCAGCGAGGACTCAAAATCGTGCCACGTGTGGAAATCCCAATGGGATGAACAGCTGTATGTCTTCCAAGTTGGCGTGGTGCCAGTAAAGAAGAATGAGTTGGGCACGCCAGGCGCCTTTATATCGTATCATAGCAACGTTATCTTGTTGCTAGGGCGACCACCAGCCCTAGCAACGTTATCTCGTTGCTAGGGCCGGTGGTCGCGTTGACCATATTGCATGCTGGGAGTCGGTGGCCATTTTGACCCTATTGCATGCTGGGAACTGGAGTCTGTCACGTCATAGGATGGCATTACATACCCCCCTTTAGCTTTGAAGAGTGGGATGCTGGTCACAGTCTTTAAAGCTACAACCAAGTCCATTCTGTCGTGAGGAAAATCCGTTGTGCATGAATGAGACAACTTAATAGTCTTTCTAGTAGTCTTTTGGGATTCATGCACTTCAGTTCATCATCCAAGAGGGAACAAAAACAAAGCATTAATTGGCTGGGTCAGTGACCTAGCCTGGCCAGAATTA
This sequence comes from Fundulus heteroclitus, assembly GCF_011125445.2. NCBI lineage: Eukaryota > Metazoa > Chordata > Actinopteri > Cyprinodontiformes > Fundulidae > Fundulus > Fundulus heteroclitus. The sequence continues at coordinate 1,564,690 of NC_046366.1, read as the reverse complement.
AGCTATAGCTAATCATTTCTATTGGCTATTAAGGCTAACAATAAAAGTAATAAAAATGAAATGCAAACTTCACAATCACCATTGTCAATACATTCATTAGTCATTAGGTTTGTAACTTTGAACCAAGGAAAGGAGAGATAAGAAAGGTGGGAAGGAAAGGGACAGTGGTTCATAGTCTAATCAGCTTGTGGCCTTCGAAGGGCTGGTGCTATGAACCTCCACTTGCACATGCTTTAGCTACTTGGGGTGTTGCTTGTAATATCATGCTTACTGCATATTTTTCTCAAATTGTTATGTATATCAGCTGCTGTATTTCCTCTGTTTAACTTGAATATTTATTTTTATCGGAATATGTCATAATCAATAATTGTGCAGCACCTACTTTCCTTTATTTTTTTATTTTTTATCTTTATGATAGGCTCATTCTCTGTTGCTGTAGCTCTAACTTTAGATTAGCTTGTTTTTCATTACTAATTTAGTGTGCAACTATTTTTTTGCCACTGTCATGCCTATATGCCTCCAAAGTGGGACAAGAAAGGTATTTCTTATGATGGCTTATCTATTTACCCATTTTGAATAATAAAACATTTTTTAATATCTAGTAACAAATTGAAAAGTATGTGTCATGACCTACCTGCCTTTGGAGGTTTCCAGCGCCTTCCTCCTCAGCCCAGCTCGGTCTCCACTGAGCCTGATCATCTACACCTGTCTAGCTCTAATCATCTTGGACTCAATCCACCTGCCAGCCTCTCCATATAAACCCTCCCCAGTCTCCTCTTCACCGCCAGTCCGTCTTGTCTTCTTCACACGAGTGTCTCGCTACCTTCCTCATCAGAAGGACCCACGTCTTCGCTCCCCGCTGCTGACCGCACTCCTCCCTCGCAGCTCCGCTTGGATCCCGCTCCAAGCCCAGCTCGGGTCCCATCCCGAAGCTCACCTGCCGGCCTAGTGTCCCGTCGCAAGGTTCTGACTCGGATCCCGCTCCGAAGCTCTCTGGCCAGCCATGGGTCCCGTCCCAAGGCTCTCCTGCTGTCCTTCAGCCTCCTTCCCGTCTGACGGCTCCTGCCTTCCCCATCCACTCGCTCTATCCCGGTAACGGACTCTGGTTTCATTCCTCCATAACCCTTCAACCCTCAATAAACCTTCTAAACGAAGCTCCATGTGTGGTGTGTGTTCGGGTCATCGTGACAAATCCTGACAGTATGCCATTGACTTGGAGCCTGTCTGTGTGATTGGATTTAATTGGTTTTAAATTTCTTTATAAAATTTGAATGAACTGATTGGATGGATGAATTCAATTTCAATTCAAGGCAGGTGTTTTGGATTGGCATTAAACTATTAAATGGACTGGATTCAAACTGTTATAGTGGTAAATTCAGTGTTCACATTATAATTAACATTAAGATCAAGTATAGCTGTCAAACTGATAGTTGAGCTGATAAAACTGGACTTGCAGGAATGCAGGGACTTGGAATTCATCATATTGACACAGCTGGCAGCAAGCTAGGCATTGCTGTTGTATGGAATTAATCTGATCTATCTGCAATGTTATGTGTTACAGCTCAACTTTTGTAAGAAGGCAGACCGATCTTTTAATTTCAATTGCAAAACACGCTACACCTGTGGTAGATCATTTTAAACGTTTAATGTTTCTCCCTTGACCTTGTTTGTCCCTTGGTGCTCTCTGTACTAAGATGATACTGAACAAATGTTTCAGCTGATCCTCTGAAGAAAAAAAGCAGACCAGCACATGAACTACCAGTTTTATTCTTGATTACATCTTCACAAAATGAGCAATTTGCACAAGAACAGTTATTTTTTTCAATGTCACAGACAACAAATACATATGATCACAGGAACCTTTTTTTCAACATATTTAAACACCATTGTTCTGTCATGCCACTTAACCATGGCTTTTAACAAATAAGTAAAGCTCTGTTGCCTTGCAGCAAAAGAAGCTCTGGGATCGAACCCCTGACCTGGGGTCTTTCTGTGTGGACTTTACATGTTCTCTCTGCGCGCATGCATGGGTTCTCTCCAGGTACTCCAGCTTCCTCCCACGGTCCAAAAACATGACAGTTAAGTTAATTGGTCTCTCTAAAATTCCCCTTTGGTGTGAGTCTGTGTACATGGTTGTATCTCTGTGTTGCACTGGCAACCTGGCCATGGTGCACCCCACTTCTCGCCCAATGACAGCTGCCGGCACACTAGAGGTTGGGACTTAATGCAAAATAAACAACTTGAACAGAAATCCATTTACAGTCACTGGCATGGAATTTTATATCTGGTTGGTCCATTCCAAATACTTTTATCAGTTTTTTTTCCTCCAGCAGAAGCTTTGGGAAATTGTTATTTTGTAAATAAATGTCCTAATTTTATTTTAAACTGCTGCACCATTCTCTCTTCTTTTGTTGTAGTCTGACTCTTATGTTTGAATTTGGATCAATGAGTGACATTTGTGCCTGTGGAACTAAGATGCCAGGGGAGTGACTTTGATTGATGAATTAATCTGATTGCATGCAGAATGATAAAAAAGCACTTTATAGAAACTCTAGCCACATTTCCGTCTTTTATGCACATTTTGAAATATCCTATAACAAAAGGTTTCTAGAAACTGCAAAATTTGAAATAATTTCCTCTATTTTGCAAAAACGTTTTACAGTGGCTTGACATAGTTATTGGATTTTGTGAAAAAGAGTTAATGCGCAAAATAGGAGACATGATAGGACAATTACAACGTGCCTGATAGCAACAAATTCCTGAAAATTCCTCTCCTTTTTTTTTGGATACGTGGTCCATACTAGTTTGCAACCTCTACTTCCTGTTTACTATGACCATGCATAATGACAGCTTTTGATGAAATTATGCTTTACATAGTCTGGTTAATTCGCTATCAATCTGTTAATGGAAACACGCCTACTTCTTATTTTCTTGTTTGTGACATTTTAGAAGTTTGCTCAAAATTCACATGACAGTTGGATGGAATCAAGGCTTCTGTAACATTATTAAATCCTGTAAGATAACATAACTTGGACCAGTTTAAGTCTAATATATATTTTTCTAAATTCTAACCATATCTGTTACTTTCATAACACAAACCGGGCAATACAAAAACCAATGTGCACCTTTATTAACATTTGAAAAAAGTAAAAAAGTAAAATAATCAAAAGAAGATAAAATATATAGGAACTGTAAACCGTTGATAAAAGATGTTTTCATCTTATAGCAGCCCTTACAGTAGTTGTAATGTACACTATATTGCTAAAATAGAGAAAGTATTCGCTCTCCTGCACGCCCAGGTGCACCTGTGGCCAAGGAAGTGATTGGAACACCCGATTCCAATAATGGGTGAGCAAATGCTTTTGGCAATATAATGTATTTATAAGTATCATTGGTAGTAGTATGAAACAAACTCTTTAGTTGCTATTGAACTCAAATAATTGTAGACTCCAGTGGCTACATCAGGCAGTGCATCAGCGTTTTTCTGTGTCATTTTCCAATAGGCTCTTTCCAACTTTTTGCACATGTTTAAATGCAGCAATTCATGCAATAAAATATATGAAACCTCTGTTTTTGTAGTACAAGGAGTTCTGTGAAACACATTGTTTGAAACTAATGTAGTACCTTAGGTTTGTTTGAATGAGATATTTATGATCAACATCATAGATTTTGCATGGGTTAGTTTACAGGTATTATACACTGGATATTTAAACAAAAATAAAATAAAAAAATCTATAAGTTCCTCAAACATTGTTTTTGTGATGTGTATACTCTGCATACTAGAATGAACAGATTCTGATAAAATGATTACATGTACTATAAAAGAGGAGTCATGTATTTGGCTTTTTAAAATCTAACTCAGGCCCAACAGTGTCCTTCTGCAGAATTGAACGGAGGAAGATGTTTATACACTGAACAAGAATCAATGATGCTTCAGTTCAAGCATAGTTTTTCTCTCTCACGCACACACACACACACACACACACACACACACGCAAAAACCTGGGGTCCAGCAAAATCTATCTCGCTGTCAACAGTTAAACTTCTATGTCTTAATCATGTATGTAGAAAGCACCTGTAAGAACAGATTTACATTTGCTACCAATCATTTCACAGTGTTGTCATAGCCCTGAGGTAGGCCAACAGAAATTCAGTAGTGGCAGAACATTTCACATTCTTCTAATATTCCTCCAGAGACCTTTGTGAAGACAGACCATCACCACTAATACATATTATTCATACAAACCAGGGTCCTGTAAAACATTCACTTTTTATGCATGGCTTTCATTACAGTGTACATCTCTTCAGGTTCACCCATTTTTGTCATTCTGACATTCTAAACTTCTAAAATCTGCCCATGTAACTCTCCAAAAATAGATAAAACTGCATTTTTTTATGTTTGACATTAAATTCTATTTGGATTCTATTGCATTTACTGTATTTTTCAGACCATAAGGCACACCGTGTCATAATATTCTTGTGGCAAATTCCTACAATTCCCACACTTTTTGCCAGTGGGACAAAGCGGCGGAACGGATGGTAAAATGTGTTATTAGCTAGCTGAGCACCTAGAGCTGTTTCTTTTCCAGCAGGCCGCACGTCCTTGAGATCGCCTGCTTGGAGCAGCTCAGTGTATCAAGCTTGATGTCACATAAAAAACTGTTTGATGTAAAGACTTCTTACCGTTGAGAAGTTTGTAGTGTGACACCATGTACGCGGTCATAAAAATTTAGCTCTACACTATGTATGCGCAGAGTTCGCCTTGAGTACGTGTGGACCTCTACAGAGTGAACTACGCCAAAGTATGTGGGGGGCCTTTACATGAATGCTCTTCTAGTTTCAGCATTACAGTCAGGCAGTGTTGTAGACAGCTCAGGGGTTCGATCAGGTAGTTACAAATTGTACCGTTATGCTCCAAATATCCATTGAATGGAGCGGCTTCATTGCTAACCAAAGTTGTACTTACACATTTTAACAGATTTTCGACCACATTCTACCACATAAAATCTGTCAATAAGCACAACGGTAATTATAAATAAGGCGCACTGGATTGTAAGGTGCACCATACATTTTTGAGAAAATCTAAGGATTTTAAGTGCGCTTTATAGTCCGAAAAATACGGTAAGTCACTTACTGTTCTCCAGCAATTAAACCAGGTAAAATGTGTAACCTAGATTTAACTACAATTCACAAAAAGACTGAAGCTCACTTTAAGAAATCTAATCAAACTGAAGCACTTTCCCTCTATACTAAAAATAAATAGATAGCTGCTGTCACACAATGTTACAGTGCTTTTGGGTAAAAGACACCAATCATCAACAGGGCCACTTTATTATTATTATAATTTTTTAACTGTAACAGCAAATCAGCCAATCAGTTGGCAGCAATTCAATGATTTTAGATGTGGTGCAAACAATTTGCTGAAACTCAGAGTGAGCATTAAGGTAGGTGCCAGATGGGTTGAGGTGTTATGGTGTAAATGTTCCAGAAAATGTGGATCTGCTGTGATATTTTTCTGTAAAATGATCTTACAGGTTTAAAGAGAGTTCTCTGAAAAAAGAGTAAATATTGAGTGAGCAGTAGTTGTGTTGACCGAAAGGCTTTGCTAATTTTAGAGGTCAGAGGACAATGGCCAGACTAGTTCTGAATGATAAAAAGGGAACCTATGCCTGTTACAACCAAGGTGCACAGAACACCATAACTGAATGCACAACATGTAGAACCTTAAGGTGGATGAGATACAGCAGCAGAAGTGCACAACGGGTACAAGTGTTTTCCAACTAAGTACAGGAAACTGCACCTACAATGGAACTCACACAGGCTCATCAGAATTGGAGCAAGACAGATAGGATCAAGTGTCTGTCATTTTCAGGTTCTATGTGTGGTGATTTGAGCTGCAGCAGTCAGATCGCAAGGTCAAAATTTGGTTAAAATACGTTGAAAGCATGGATCCATCCTAAAAAATACCATTTGCCATTTCACTAGCACAGAAACTGATAACGTTTAATGTGAACCAATACCTTCCACAATGCTGCAGGTATCAGTGCTGCAGAAGACTGTTGGGATAAAGTGGAACTGGACATTTCCTTGAGGGATGTGCTGCCAACAGCAACAATGACTAAATTCCTATTAGCACCTGTTGTAACCAAAGCAGGCCTGAACCCTCAAGGCATGAACTACACAACAGCGCTATATTATAGATCTCCAGCAGATTTTATGTAGTCTATGAGTTTGAGCCTAAGTAGGTAGGCTTTATTTGACCAACTCCTACTGATGATAGATTGAATGAGATCTGGAGAATCTGGTGACAAACCGGCACCACATACTCCTTATTGTACTTGAAGTGTGTCAGGGCACATCATCCAGCTGAATCCTAGGTAGTCAGGAGGCACCCATCCTGACTACCTAGTCAATGTGTGTTTGTGGGCCCCTGATAGATTTTTGCACAAGCTGGATGGTTGTGAAGGAAGACCCATTTCGGTTAACCCTTTACAGTCCGTCGGCTGTTAAGTGTCAAATCATTTTTGCAACTAATGCTATTTAACAGGTCTGAGCTGTGGATTTAGCTAATGTGTGATGCAATAAGCCTACTAAAGAGATAACATGAAAATGTGCTGCACAATTAAGTCTAATTCAGAAAACGTCTCAGAATTTTATATGTCTCGTAACTAAGCAAACTTTACATGACTCTACACGGTTAACCCTCCCGTCTCTGTTCACAATCCAAATAAATCTGCTGGGTTAATTCATGGGGGAGAAAGATAAGTAAATAGGAAAAACACAGATGTGTTAATAATGGCTTCATTCACTTTAAACAAAGAACTGATCTAGTGCATCTAAAACAACTTTAACATGGTTTCCTATCTGACCATGCATTCTGGTGTTTTTAAAAACATGGTTATACAGCTGTACACAAGGGAAATTGGGGTTGTGTCCTGTCAGGTCCTGATGATGGCCACCTGTGGAGTTGTGGGTGTGCCTGGAAACAGCCTATCAGCTGTTTTACAGATCTGCCAGAGAAGCTGGCGGAACACCTAAAAGGTGGAGAACTCACCACAGCAAATAGGAGGGAGCAGCACATAGCAGCCAGGCGTGGTGGGAGGTCAGACTGGGTGATTGGCAAGTTTAAGCAGACCGAGCAGCGCGACGTGGACCATGCCTGCAGCAGAAACAGCACCCACTGGAAAAACAACATGTTGGATTGACAGTGGGGCACATATGAAACTCTGCCTGCATCTGTGAGTAATGTTTTCCACTGACGTCTGCAGGGTGTCGTCTTGATGGGAGGGTCGCAGAGAAGATCGGCGTGCTCTACAAACAATGCTTTCTGGTCAGCATGTGTTTGTATTTGCATGAAGCCCATGGCGAGTGATGGGCGCTTGGTGCGGACCACAGCACGGATGCAGTGAAGCCAATCGCGAGACGGCTGCGGGGTGGAACGAATAAATGTACATTCTTTTTGGACTTTGCTGGTGTGATTCCAGCCTCTTAAGCGTCCTTTAATCAGAAATTGAGGACATGATTACCCTGGTCTGGAGGCATGCCTTTTTTCTTTAAAAAATCACCAAGACTTTTTATTGGTATTGTGCACCCACTGGGAATAAAATTCAGTTCACACCTGAACTTGCCTCCGTTTCCTGGGTTCTAATTCATTGACTCCCTCTTGTTGCTAAAGAACCTATTGGTGGAGCACTAAGACACACCAGCTTGGTACTAAAACATACAAAATAGCGCCAATGGTGTGGAATTCACTGTTAGGATATCTGATCTTCTCAGACATAATTGGAATGGTTTATAAGTGTCTTAATGTGTTTCAATAATTATTTTTGTTTATTTCAGGCATGACAGAGAAAATTGTGTTTTCTGCACTAATTTAACTCAAAATGTCAGCAATAAAAATGTCACTTCAAATACCGTTTAGGTTCGTATGTGTGTGTCCCTCTGAAAGCCTGGGGCCTCATTTACACAGCGTCCCTATACACTAAAAGCTTTCCCAATGCTTCAAGTACAACTTGGGACGTATAAAAAGGAATGTTGTGTGAAATGATGTGCTTTTGCTAGGATAATTTGCAGCAGCAATGCAAGCTTTTTCAGTATACAAGAACAAACCACAATGTACCAAAGCTCACCCAGCGACACTGTAATATGTACACTGAGTTTTATTTGTCAATGAGCAAATCTATAAATAAAAAAAAGAGCTTTTATATTATAAATCTGTACAAGCTGGAATTGCATTTAGCATCATACAACAACGTAACACATCTCCAATATGATTGGAAACAACTTCAATCAGATGGAATCTGTAAATCTTCTTTTTGTCTTGCGTAGATATAAATGCACATCGGTATGTGCACTGAAAAGCATAAAATGCATGTAAATTATCTAAGGGGCCCTTTTGATTCTCACTGAGAATAAAATGGTGTTTAATCAGTTGATTAAGTCTAAACTGGTCAGGTATGATTTCTAAAGTGGACAAGGTGCAGATAAGCATATGTCCATACATGGCTTAGAAAATCTGTGCATAGCTGTGGAACAACTGCAGCTTTGGCAAAGCTGGAGAACAACATCAATGGAAGAATTCAGAGATTGTACTGGCCTGCTGGCACATGAGGATGAGTAACTTTTTAGCCTGTTTAGATAGACAATGCCATCATGTCGAAGCGCTGCATGGAACTGGCCCCAGTGTTACAGAGAAACATTTGGAGGAATCGTGCGTTGCCAGTTTTAGTTCAATTTCTTTGCAACCAGATCTGTTTAGAGGGAGCTGGCTGATGGGTCGGGTGTTTCACACTCGTCCCTAAGCTGTACCATGCCAGCCGTACGAGTCGGCCTCTTCCGTACGCTGCTCAGATGCATAAAATGTGCCTGAATAGATAGACAACCAATTGTAATTTGCAGTGAGGAGCCGATTTCCATATGTAATTAGAGCTATGACGTCACTCATGCTTTAAGGGCACCATCTGTAACTTAATTTGCTTTTCGAAATTGAAAGCATCTTCAAAATACATTCTCAGCAATGCAGTGGCATATGGCTTGGCTCAACCCAGGAGTCCTTTATGCTATCAAAATGAATATAATTATTCAAATTATAATATTTGGTATGGGAACAGATTCTGAGCAGGGATCATTTGCAATGGCTGGCTTCTAGGTATTTATTTTTAATGTGGCGTCATCAGCTGTTTAAAAGATGCAACACACTGCTCATTATTTGTGTGGTGACAGTCATCCTAATAGAAATATGGGATTAATATTCACATCATTAAAATGATTTGGTATTGCATTAAGCTCTAATTGCATTTAGCTCTAATTGAGCTAAATGAAGGAGCCACATACCATGTTTTGCCAAGGATTGGAATTCAGTCCTCTGCACATTTCATTGAGCGCTGTTGCCATGGTTGTTTGGACACATGATGGGTGCCTTTTGGTTATCTATTCTACTTTGCATATGTATTAGTAGGCAGGAACAGGGCATTCCATGTGGTCCCTCCAGCTGTGCTGAATGTTCTGCAAAGCAGGGTGAATAAAGGAAAGGTGCGTGGTAATGTGTACTTACAGTATTGACTTCTTTGTGGGCCACGAGTTGCAGGATTTCTCACAACCACAAACCTTTAGTATGAAAGCTGTTGCCCCTGGAAGCATATATAAAAAAGTGCATGTATAAATGTATAAAAGGCCCCTGGCCTCATTTATAATTCAATTCAATTCAATTCAATTTTATTTATATAGCGCCAAATCATGAAACATGTCATCTCAAGGCACTTTACAAAGTCAAGTTCAATCATATTATTATTATTTATAAGAGTGCGTAGTTCCAAAAGTTGGCAGTAGGGAGAAATCCTGAAACTTGCGGCACACAGAAAAATTCAGATGTATAAAAACATGTATACACATCACCTCACATTTGGTTTGTCTGCTTGTTCTATTTTGCTCTACAATGCCTACAATTTTCATTGTGCAGCCTGGTTGCACATATAGTCAATGAAAATGCTTTATATTCACAAAAGCACATTTGTTTACCGATAGTGCCCCTATAGTCATACCCAGTGAGGCCACCAGGGGGTGGCCAGGGGTGGCCATGCCCCCCCGTGCCATGTCCTGGCCACCCCCACTGACCAGTGTAAATTGTAGGCAGCTGCTCCTCCTGAGCTTCTATCGCACTTTTATTTGTATCTGCCACTATCTACTTTCCCCTTGTAACTGTTTTGTTTTCCAATATATGAATAAATGTACGCCTTATTCTAAATATAATTACACAATAAAAAGGAATTGTTGTTCAACTCAAAATGTTAACTGTACTGTTATTGGTCTATGCACGTTAGATCACTTGTAACATTAAAAATTCAAAAAAACATTAAAAACCAAAAGATATTAGTAGGCGTTTACTTCAGTCATTCTGATAGTTTTCTACAGGCAGCTTTACTACAACAGTAGAATAAAATCCTGAAATTATGGCTTTTAGTTTCAGTGCCACCCCAAGAGTTTAAGTGCCTCCATCTGGCCACCCCTATAAAATATTTCTGGAGGCGCCACTGTTCATAGCTCTGATTACAATTGAAAATTGACTTGTCGCTGCAAAGGAGAGCCACAGTGAAGGGGACTTTTATGTATAAGAACAATATACAAATAAGGCTATCCTATATGGCTGTCATGAGCTCGCTAAGGGATGACTATGACATACCTGACCTGTCACTCAGCTCTCTCTGAAAAGCTCCAGTTGCAAAGGAGTTAGAACTTGAACAGCAACTGGTGATGCATGGTTCCTCTAAATTTCCCTCTGTAATGCTGGAACCAGTAAAATAATTGCCCTGGGCAATCTAAAAGGCTAATAATCCATTTAGATTGTTCATCATCTTCCAGTAGGATCCATGAAAGCACGTTCCCTCTGAATTCTTCCATTGGCGATGCCGTCCAGCAGCACCAACGTTGCAACCATTCCACAATTACAAGCAACTTTACTTTATGGAGATGTGTGATTGTCTCCACCTAAGGAATCATCACATTTGACTTGTTGGGAATTAATCAGCTGATCTGACACAATTCTGTTCTCAGTGAGAATCAAAGGGCCCCTTAGATAATTTGCATGTATTTTATGCTCTTCAGCACACATACAAACCGGCATTTACATCTATACGTGATAAATACAGAGTAATGCTTGTTGTTTTAATCATTATTTGAGGTGTATTACATTATTATATGAGCCTAAATGTGATAAATGTGATTCCGCTTCTTGTACAGGTTTATAAAAGCACTAACTAAAGAAAAAACACCCGCTTGGATGCTTCTTAAATTAAAGAAAACTGATTGGAGTGTTATTTCAGTGCATTTGAGTGAGCTTTAGTACTTTGTGGTTTGTTTGAAAAGGGTTTTCATGGTGGCTACACATTTTCATGGTAGATGAAAAGTTTGCATGTATTTCCACACACTCTCATGCAAGGTTAATTTTTATACATCCCAAGTTGTGTGTGAGATATAGAACTGCAGGTTTTTTGTCCATACGTGTGATTCCTTCTTGAGGCTCCAAGTAACTAATCCAAGGTGTTCCCTGTCTTTTGCCCATCATCTTCTGATTAAAAAATGAGAAAAGAAACAAAAACTAATTGATTGATTGTGGCAGTAGAACTACAAGGCCTATGGGGGAACCTGTTTCCTGATTTCTTACAAAGACAAAAATATTATACTTATTTTTGAAATACTCTTGCCATATCTAAACTCAGATTTAGCCTTACCCATGCCCCTGACCCTTAACATATACCAAGCATCACAGAACCCCAGCGGTGACAGCAGAGGTTTTTTTCTTTAGCTATGACATCTATCAATGGCTGGATAATTCTCATTTGCTCTGTTTTGCCTGATGCTGGTGGTATTTTCTGACTCAGAAATGCTCTTCTGTATAAAGTATCTTTTCTCCATCAAAGTTTTTACTTTACCTACACTTAAATTGACCACTAATTTGTTAGGTTAAGTAAATAGTATGACAGAGATAAGTAAAACTGACAAGGTTCTAAGTTATGATTTTTGTTGTTACCAAATAATAAATATTTTATGATGTGACTTTCAGTATCTAAGGCTATTAAAAAGAAATTAGAATCCACCTGAGAATAGACTTTCACTCTGCAGCAGCATATACAGGGATACTAGGCTAAAATGTCCCTGCTGTGCGGTTGTGGATACATTAGAGCAAACTTCCATGCAAAGCAATGACTGAGCCTGGATGAGGAGGATAATCACATTTAAAACTACACATTATGGAGTGACTGATTAGTAGAGGCCACTTTACACCCTGACCACACTATATGGCTGTTTTAGCTTAAACTACTCATGGACAAGTTATTCTTCAAGTCACAATTCCAGAGTTAATTAATTTATCTATATATACATGCATGGAACTGCAGTGTCTCTGTCGCGTACCATTCATTTTTGGATTCTGACGTTCACAAATAATTCATTCACAGACAACTGGGCCCGTGGTTGCAATCTGTTTTTACATTTTAATTTTTATCTGTTTCCCTCCCGACTAAAACAGACCAACTTATTTTTCTAGATGGCAAGTAATTTACTGGAATAATCAACACATGTAGCTCCACAATAACGTCTTCCTACAATTCTTCCATTCAAGTTTTTACATTTTGTAACCCTATTTCCTTTAATTTCCCCACTCTTTTTTCTGGTTTTTATTGCCTTTGTTAGAAGACGGTGTGTACACCACCTCAGGCAGAGATCACTTCAGGTCAATACCCTGGGAAGTTGCCTTCTCCTTGTTCTGAAATAAAGACAAAAGACAATATTTATCATTAGAAAAAACATTTTTAAAACACAATCTATCCCTCTTTGCCATGACAAGTTTGGATTTCCAAAATAACTGAATCAGTATCCACAAATTGTGGTTCTTATGCACAGAAAAATGTGTTTAATCACATCCTCCATTATAAAATTTATAGCATGTGGCTTCTGAGAAAAACAAAACAAATCTTACTCTACATCATGAAAATGTAAAATCTCTGATCAATATATTAATTTCTTAATTCTGAACAAAGATTTTAAGAATACATGTCATGAATGATGAGTGTTTCTCTCCCTAAGCCAAACTCCAGTTCCCTCTACTGTCTTAGTGTGTTGAATGTTAGGTTAACTAGCATCAATGCTGGACATAAAACAGCCTGACATTTAGATATATAGATTTTTTTAGAGCTTTATGCTGGGGATTGTGATATAATACGCATTGTGCATTACCAGTATTTATTGCTCTTTTTAAATCAATGGTAGAAGAAAAATGTAAAGATACATTCAGTCCCATAAATGGCAAAGCAATGCAAGGTTAGGCAAGTTTATTTTGTACAGGACCATTCCCATTCCTACACTGGGTAATCCAAAGTGCTTTGCAGAAAAAATATATAATTATGGGCACATTAGGAACATGAAACACATCAAAAGCATAAATTACGTTGTCAAAATACAAAGCATCACATGAAAAGAAAGAACCATTAGTCACAAATTTTAGAAAATGAAAAGCCCAGACATGATATAAATAATAAAGCAATCTTTAGGGTTTAAAGGTCAGCAGTACTTGACACTAATGTTTCAGTCATAATTTAATTGCAGAACAAAATCCTGGGATTTTAAAATATGTTTCCATTTGCTACACCCCCCCCTCCCAAACACACACACACACACACACACACACACACACACACACACACACACACACACACACACACACACACACACACACACACACACACACACACACACACACAAAAACACTCTTAAGAGACAAAACTTTAGAATGTGCCGGTCTGCTGAATGTCCTTTATCTTTTCTTTTTTTCCCATCAAGCATGATTCATTGTTTATCAAGGAATCATGCCTGATCAAATCAAAATGTTGTAAGCAGCATGCCCCAATGAAACTACACAAGTTACGCTGGTCAAAGCATTTCTTGCAGTTCTTCTTTCATAGATGAAATCCTGGATTCTAACAAAACAGGTGTAATAGCAGCAGCAATGCAGCCGTCCTCCTGCTCTGCCATGTCTATTTTGGTTTGGCTGAGGGCTCGCCACCTCTTGCTTTCATCACAGCTGTATGTCCCACATTAAACCATAATACTGCGACGTAATTGGCTGACTCGTGCTGGGTAAGTTCTTGAACGGTTGAGGCGGGAGCAGGACAAGATCCTCTTATGTTTGTGAACGCACGCATACCACAACAATTCAGCTTGCAGGCAAAGTTAGATATTCCCCACAAATAGTAAACTCTTCACACTGCCTTTTCATAAGTGACAGACAGATCCAGTATGCAGGAAATCACAGACAGTCTTGCAGTGTAATTGCTGTAGCATAACCAGTTGTCAGAAGGACCTGACAACTGGTTATGGCTGAGCTGACTAAATATATATGAGGGGAGACGGGAGGTGCACACTAACACCGGTGAGAGGAGTAAAAGGCAATTAAACAGACGGAAAGAAAGGCAGTAAGCTGACAGGGGCAGAGGGAGATGAAGGAATAAGATAACTAAACTATGGACCGACAGGCACAAAGTGAAGATCTAACAGAACTATTAAAATCAAATGTACAGAAGCTGACTAACACAGGAACCACGTAAATACTGAACAGGAAACTAAACTAATGACAGAAACGAGGATATGAGGATAAATAATACTAAAAGTGCAAAACAAACATGCTGCAGGACTCCAGGGAGCTACTTACTGTAGCTCAGTCCTGGACAGATGGCATGGAGCTACTTCCTCGGGATTCTGGCAGTTTGTTCTTTTGCTGGATGCCACAAAAAAATAACCCGGGCAATCTTGAGAATTTTCTTGAAGCAGCTTTTTGTACGTTTCTGTTTAACTTAAAGGCAAGGCAAGGCAAGGCAAGGCAAATTTATTTATATAGCACAATTCAGTACAAAAACAATGCAAAGTGCTTTACATGATTAAAATATAGGAATAAAAGCAAGTAGGGATAGAATGTAGAAACAAAAGAACATTTAAAAACAGTAAAAAAGTTTAACTTGAACATTCAAAGGCAATTTTGAACAAATGTGTTTTTAATCTCTATTTAAAGGAACTCAGGCTTTCCGCACTTTTACAGTTTTCTGGAAGTTTGTTCCAGATAAGTGGAGCATAGGAACTAAATGCTGCTTCTCCGTGTTTGGTTCGTGTTCTAGGTATGCAGAGAAGGCTGGAGCCAGAGGACCTGAGTGGTCTGGAGGGTTTATACGCTGATAACAAGTCTGTGATGTATTTGGGTGCTAAGCCATTTAGGGATTTATAGACTAACAGAAGTATTTTAAAGTCTATTCTCTGAGATACAGGGAGCCAGTGTAATGATTTTAGAACTGGGGTTATGTGCTCTACTTTCTTAGTCTTAGTAAGGACGTGGGCAGCAACGTTCTGGATCAGCTGCAGCTGTCTGATCCACTTTTTAGGCAGACCTGTGAAAACACCGTTGCAGAAACGGATTAGTTTTTCCAGATCCTGCTGAGACATTAGTCCTTTAATCCTGGAAATGTTCCTCAGGTGATAGAAAGCCGACCTTGTAATTGTCTTTAGATGCTTTTGAAGGTTCAGGTCTGAGTCCATCACTACACCCAGGTTTCGGGCCTGATTAGTGGTTCCTAGCTGAAGCGACTGAAGCTGTGTGCTAACTTTTGATCTCTCCTCTATTGGTGCAAAGATTATTACTTCAGTTTTATTTTTATTCAATAGGGGGTTTTCAGCTGACGTCACGCTCACGTGACTACTCAGCGCGTCCGCCATATTGGGTGGCAGTCGTTTCGCACCGTTGACCTGCATTGTATGACGCCTTAGGCAGTATTGGAAGTGAACAATGGGGAAAACGTGTTTATTGGTTGGTTGCACGGCCCGTGGAGGTGGAGATCAACGCTCTTTCTATCGCCTACCAGCCGTAATAGTGAATCAGTGTGAAAAAAAAAACAGCTGTCTGAACAACACCGTCACCTATGGCTGACACGGATATCCAGGTCCGATTTGGACGGTGTTAAGCTGGAATACGCCAGAGTCTGCGGTGCTCACTTTGTCACAGGTAATTAACTGTTAAGTATTTAAAACATGTAAGAAGAATATATTAATAATAGGGCTTGGGCGTCATGACTTATTACTTTCCGCGGCTGCCGTGTTGACTGCCTCCGCCGCCTCTACTGCCTATTACTACCGCGTACTGTACTCCCTCTCTCAGCCGTGTTTTAATTTGATTAATTTCACCTTAACTTGATTTTAACCATGGTAAACCGTTGCTGTATTGTGGGCTGTAACAGCGCAACACATGATCACCATGGGAAAAACATAGAAACAGATTAGTTTTCCACCGCTTTCCTGCCTGGAGGCGCAACCACGGAGAACAACTGTTAGCGATAACAAAGAGTCGTCGGCTCGCTTGGATCGCGGCTGTAACTCGACCGAACATAACTTTCCACAGTATCCCGATGTCAATGAGAGTGTGTTCTAAACGTTTGAAACACATAGCAGCTAGTTAAAAGTACATTACATGCGTGAGTGGTTGTTAGCACTAACGGTTAGCATGTGCCAGAGCCCGTCTGAGCGCAGCTTACCTTTGAACGAGTTACAGAGATAACAAAGAGTCGTCGGCTCGCTTGGATCGCGGCTGTAAGTCGACCGAACATAACTTTCCACAGTATCCCGATGTCAATGAGAGTGTGTTCTAAACGTTTGAAACACATAGCAGCAAGTTAAAAGTACATTACATGCGCGAGTGGTTGTTAGCACTGACGGTTAGCAGCTACTAAACTAGCATGTGCCAGAGCCCGTCTGAGCGCAGCTTACCTTTGAACGAGTTGCTGTGTTCCCACTGTTTGCTGGCTTTATGATCTGCAGCTCCTACCGGCGCCAATACGGTAAATACAACTTAATTTTGCGCTGGTCATTGTTCTGCTTAAATAATTAAAGCCGCGAGCGGCGTCGATCGGCCCTGCAGCCAAGCACCTTCGCGCACCGCCCGCCGCCAGCCACCACAGAAGCATGCGACACATTTGCGTCGGATTGTTTACATTTTTTACCATCTTATTAAAACTCACCCGTCCACGTATGATGGCGATTTCCTTGATGTACATAACCAGATGTGAACTGGTTGTGAGCCTCTAGACCCTTGTAAGCTCTCATTTCCTCAAGAGTGTGCAGAGGGTTTTCACCGAACACCAGGTAATGCATCTGGATTACGGCTAAACAAGGCACCGTGGAGGGCATACGGGTCCATATGGTCGATCACGGAACATTTCCTCAGGTATACGTCCTTATCTGGTCGCTCTAGCCCGCTGGCGTACTTATCCATTCGCGATACGATAATACGTGTACGACAACTAGAGATAAGGAAGTGTGCCACCCAATATGGCGGACCGGAAGTTGGCCAGTGACGTCAGTGAAAACCCCCTATTGAAGAAAGTTTTGACACATCCAGGCATTGATTTCTTCTAGGCATTTACTCAGTGCCTGAACTGGTTTATAGTCACCTGGTGACATGGTGATGTAAAGCTGTGTGTCGTCTGCATAGTTATTGTAGCTGATGTTGTTATTTTTTATTATCTGAGCTAGAGGGAGCATGTAGATATTGAAGAGGAGGGGACCCAGGATGGACCCTTGGGGAACCCCACATGTATTTTTTGTCGTCTGGGATGTAAAGTTACCTACTGACACAAAAAAGTCCCTGTCCTTTAAGTAGGATTTAAACCAGTGAAGAGCTGTACCAGAGAGGCCGACCCAGTTTTCCAGGCGTTCTAACAGGATGGAGTGATCGACAGTATCAAATGCTGCACTGAGGTCCAATAGTACCAGCACGGTGGTTCTTCCACAATCTATATTTATATGGATGTCATTAAACACCTTGATAAGGGCGGTCTCTGTACTGTGGTGAGCACGGAAGCCAGACTGGAAAATGTCAAAGTGGCTGGTCGTTGTTAAGAAGGTGTTTAATTGTTGAAACACAGCTTTTTCAATAATCTTACTGATAAAGGGGAGATTTGAGATGTGCCTGTAGTTCTGGAGTAGTAGTTTGTCTAAATTGTTCTTTTTCAGCAGTGGTTTGATAATTGCTGTTTTTAGGGGCTGGGGGAAAACACCTGACAGAAGGGACGTGTTTATTATCTGAATCAAATCAGACGCTATGACAGGCAAAACTTTCTTAAAGAAAGCTGTGGGTAGAACATCAAGACAGCAGGAGGAGGAACTTAGCTGCTGAGTGATCTGCTCTAAGCTTTTGTAGTTTATTTGGCTGAATTGGGACATTTTGTCAGAAGTAGTCCCAGCTGAATACGGCATTGGTTCTGGTGTTGATATGGTAGTACAAAGTGATCCTCTAATTTTTAGATTTTCTCAGTAAAGAAGTTAGCAAATTCATTGCCGGCCCTGGTGGAGTGGAGTTAAGAAGCCACGGACACAGGAGGATTTGTTAGCCTGTCAACTGTGGAAAATAAGACACGAGAATTATTAATGTTTTTCTTGATGACCTCTGAGAAGAAAGATTCCCGTGCATTTTTCAATTGTAAGTTATATCTGTAAAGTCTCTCTTTATAGATATCGTAGTGAACCTGCAGTCTGTTCTTTCTCCACCTGCGTTCAGCTTTCCGACATTCCCTTTTTTCACCTCTAACTGCTGGAGCATTTCTCCAAGGAGATTTTTTCTTCCCGGAAAGAACTTTCACTTTAACTGGAGCAATGCAGTCAATGCTGTCTGAGACTTTAGAATCAAAGTTATCTATAAGCTCATCTACTGAGTTGCAGCCCAAGGTTGAAATATCAGAGTAAGCTTGAATAAAATTTCCGCGGCATTGTCCTTAAATGTGCGTTTTCTTACGATGTTCCTTTGGCTAAATGAGTCACTGGAAACGATGCTTTCAAAGGTAACAGAAAAGTGATCAGATAGGGCCACATCAGTTACATTGACGTTAGAAATGATTAGACCTTTAGTGATGGTCAAGTCTAAAATATGTCCCTGTTTGTGTGTTGGCTGTTTAACATGTTGAGTTAAACCAAAGTTTCTAAGTGTGTCAGTGTGTCACAGTTCTTTTGCACTTCGGTCTTCAGGGTTGTCAGCGTGAAAGTTAAAGTCTCCCACAATAATTAAACAGTCATAATCAACACATATCACAGACAGCAGGTCACTAAAATCATTAAAAAAGTTTCATGTGGACTTAGGAGGCCTGTACACATTCAGAAACATAGTTTGTACCGGGCTCTTTACCTGGAGAGCCAAATGTTCAAAAGAGTCAAATTTTCCCAAAAACACCTTTTTACACTTTAGTGAATCATTAAACAATGTTGCTACTCCTCCACCTTTCCTTTGATGTCTGCTCTCACAAAGTGTTGACTCCATCAGTATAGCTGCTTCACTAAATTCATGCAGCCATGTTTCTGTTAAAAACATTACATCAAGATTATTGTCAATAATGAAGTCATTAATTAAAAGGAATTTTCCTGACAGAGATCTAATATTTAATAAACCCAGTTTATATGACTTAGTGGTTGATGATCTCTCTGTGACAGGTTGCATCTGACAGTTTATGACTTTTAAGTATTTGTTCCTGTTTATCATTTTGTTTTTCTTATTTCTGGCACGTATTATCACAGATATTCCATAATCTCCGGCGAAAGGCCCAGGCTGATGCTGGGAACTGTCATGTCTGATAAACGTGTGGCCAGGGCCCAATCTGTATCACAGCAAAGTAATTTGGAGTTCCTCAGTACCAGAGTGTTCTGTGATACGTATAGGAGGATCTGAGGCCTTTGGAGAATCCTGGTTTATTCACAGCAGAATGGCTATGTGGAGAGGATGTTATCTGTAGGCCAAACTAAAATACTGTTCATGTTGTGAGAAAATTCCAGAAAAGGAACTTCTGGGCTTTGTGGAGTAGAAGGGGAGGCAGGTCCGGTCTGGACCGGTGTTCGTGACGATGGAGGTTCTTGGTCCTGTCTTTGTCCTGCTGAGATCTGGGATAAATCCTCCTGTAGCTCTGACAACGCCTCTTTCTGTGTCATCTTTCTGGCCATCTTTATCTTGGCTTGTTCGGGCTGCACTAGGCTTATCATTTGTTTTGGCACTGGATGTACTTTGTTTTGGAACAAAGCTGATGATGCATGGTTCACAGAATAGAAGATGTTTGAAATCAGCCGTTTTGCACCTGACCTATTTAGAGAGAAACCATCTCTGTTGACCAGATGTCTTCATTCCCAAAATATGTTAAAGTTGTCTATGAAGGTTACAGTTGTTTGTTTGCATGTTTTTTCCAGCCATTTGTTTAGCATCAGAATTCTGGAAAAAATCTCATCTCCACAATTGACGGGCGCATGAGGGCCACTGAGAAACACCTTGACATTCAGGCCATCAACAAAGTTCAACAAACGAATGTAATCCTCTTTTAATACTTCTGATTTTCTTATCCGGATGACGTCCTTCAGGGCTTCAGCTTGTATTATGAGTTTTTCCAAGGTTGGGCGTTCTTTCAAGACCCTTGGAAGGTGTGTGAAGGATGTCTGTTAAATCAGATACCAGGCCACAGTTCCTATCGTTATAAATCAACACCTCTGTGTTTTTCTTGTTACAGAAATGTTTAATTCCCCCTTACAGATCCATTGCATAATATCAGGGTCCTTGGCCCTGTGGCATGTCTTTTCTCTGATGTCTTAAAATGAAAATCGTTGACATACCTCTGATTTTTGTCCTCCTGGGTCACATTTTGGAGCGGAGCGAATCTGTTTAGTAACAGAATTCCAGCATTTCCAGCAGGTTTACTCCTATCATTTGTTTTGAGAACAGCCCGCTGTTGTTTCCCTTGTCTTGGGACATCTCTCTGTAGTCTCGGCCAGTTTTTATTGTCTAGGTGTGGGGTTCGTTGATCCTTTGGTCTTGCACCCAGAGTGGTCCAGGGATTCTCATTTTCCTCAGGGAACTGTTTGTTCGCTGAGTCACTGGGCTGGTGGTCACCGCTTGGAATCAAGGGCAGGGTTGTTTCATTTCCATGTGCGGCGTTTACATCATAATTCATTTCAAGTCGACAGATTTTCAGTTCCATAACAGCTATCTTCTGTAAAAGCTTGTCAAAGTCCATTGTGGTGAAGGAAGGCATCTTTTCAAAATCAAAATCAAAAAATAAGTAAAAGAAAATAAATAAATAAAAAAAACCTAAATCCAACTCTATGGTTTAGGTTAAGAGATAAAAAAGAGATAAAAAGTAAAAGGCAGGAAAATGCAAGCAAGCAGGGAGCAGAAAAAAAAGCGTCCGAACAGGCAGAGAGGCGGAGTACACTTTTTTACTGATGTACTTTACCTTTCTCTTTTCTCTGGTCACTGTTATGTTAAACCTTATAATATATAAGTCTTTTTTAAACCAAATTATTCCTCTGACTTTAATGTTACTTCTCCTTTTCCTCCCTTGGCTGAGTGTGGTCATAACATAAATGGGGGCTTGTCTGGGATATCCTTAAAGGGATCATGTGACAAACATTAACTTATTTGGTGTTACTTAGAAGTCTGACGGTGCAACTGCAACTCAATGTCCTATTCTGTACGATCGTGGCTCAGTTCAACCTTAAAGAGCTCATTCCATCCTTTTCTCTTTAACTTTTAGAGTCTTGGCTAAAGAATGATTTAGCCCAAATAGCAAATCCTTTTTCAATTTTGTATTCCAAACATCTCCTTAAAAAGGAACTAAAGATGCATGTTCTGGAAAAACTGATAGAACTGGAACTTGTTGAGCACTCTGATATAGTTGTTAATTACTTTGTTTTGCCTCCTGATGCTGTGTCGCCATCTGCTGGCATTTCTGCTTAGAAATCAGCGGTTCAGCTGGATTAAAGGCTGAGACTCGGATTAAGGTCAGATTTGCCCAGGAAAGGCACAACATAGACAATTCCAACTACAGGTTAAAAAGTTGGAGTTTAAAGCTGAAAAGATTGTGTTGTCCTGTCTACTGGAACTTGACTTCCAGGCTAGAGCTGCCATCTCAGCTGTTGAGGCAAGTACAACAGGTGGTTGTGTTTATTCTTTCTCTGCTTAATCTAGAGATCAATCGTTTGATATTACAAAGTATTGTATTTTTCAGACTGTAAGTTACTTCGGAATCATCAGTCAAACAATGCATCATAAAGAGGAAAAAAATATATAAGTCACACTGGACTATACACATTTGATTGATTCTGTGGTGCATCAGCCATCTTCTGAGGTGTGGTCTGTTGGGGCAGCAGTTTATCTGTAGCTGAGAGGAAGCTGGATAAGCTCATAAGGAGGGCCAACTCTATCTTGGGATGCCCCCTTGACCCAGACCCAGTGGTGGGAGACAAAAGGACAGTAAGAAAAATAACATCACTGTTGGACAATGTCTCCTACCATGCATGGAGCTGTTGCAGAACTGGAGAGGACTCTCAGTGACAGACTGCTTCATCCCAGATGCTCCCAGATGCTCTAAGGAGCACTTCAGTTTAAATAATAACTGTTTACATCATGCTAATGGTTGCATGGGTAATGATCTAATCATGAATCATTTACAGTGTCTCCCGGATACTAAGGTAAACTTGCACACGCCTTTGCTACTTTGGGATGCTGCGGCACTATCATACATATAGCATATTAAATTATTATGTGTCTATAAAAAGGCTGGAGCCTTTTCCACTGTTAAACTTCTAACTCGTGTTACATTTTTACCTGAGTATGCCATATCAATAATTCACTCTGTTTTTCACTTTTATCTTCTATTCTTGCCGTTTGTTAGAACTAATTATAGATTAGACTGGTTTGTTATTTTTTCTTCTTTTTCATTGCTAATAATTGTGTGTAGCTGTCTGTTGGACATTGATCCAAGGATTCTTGGATCAATATGTGCTTCTGAATTAAAATATTCTTATGATGCTTTCAAAGATAACAGAAAAGTGAACAGATAGAGAAACATCAGTTATATTGGCCTTAGAAATGTTCAGACCCTTTGTGATGATCAAGTCTAAAATATGTCCGTGTTTGTGTGTCATATAGTTTTTTTGCACCTCTGTCTTCAGGATTGTCAAAGTCAAAGTTGAAGTCTCCCACAATAATTAAACAGTCGTAACACATTTTACAGCTAGGAGGTCATTAAAATAATTTAAAAAGTTTGATTAAAAAAGTTTGATTTGGACGTTGGAGGCCTGTAAACATTCCAAAACATAGTTCAAACCTGCAAATATTCAGAGTAAATCTTTCCCAGAAGATTTTAGAACCAATGCATTTTTAAATTTTCTTACTGAAGGTGCCATAACACTATTGTGCAGAGTTGTGCTTCATGATAGTCTACGTTTCGTTTGGGTGATACTGTGCACAGCTTTTTTCATTTACTGACTGTGCACACCACTTTGAAAGCAATGCTAACAGGACTTCTCAAACACCGTCTTGAATTGTTGCTGTGTAAACCACATGGCAGACATAATCTACTACTTTACATGTTAAAACACCACCGGTAATGCCTATGTCCACACTCTAATTTCTCAGGGAACAGTTCTGTAAATGAAGGCTTAAGATTACTGCTCAGAATTTACTACGGGCATGAATGTATCATGGAAGGAGTGTTGAGGGATTAATTCATGCAATACCACAGTAATTAATATTGTTCAAAAAAGGGACTTCAAACTTTTTGGACTTGCTACAAGTCTTAGCAGACCCTAAAGACTATTTTGCGCTTAAGCTTTTCAGGAAGTGTGTTTCGCCTGGGAAATCAACTGACTTTGGTCAGTGCAATCAACTTATTTATATACAGTCCCCTCCAAAAGTATTGGAATAGCAAGGAAAATTCCCATTTTATGTTGTTGTTTTGGACATTTGGATTCAAGATCAAAAGATTAACCTGAGATGTGTTAAACAACTCAAGACATGCCACCCGATTTTTGAAACCATCTTTTTTTCAAGTGGACACAACTACTGGAAAATGTGACTGACAGCTGTGTCTTGTTGACCAAGTGTTGTCTTTAAGGGAGCAATAAGCATAATTTAATTATTTTAGACAGAAAGAACAGAAAAAAATGTTTTTTAAAGAACTAAAAGGTATCTTTTTAGATGTAATATGGTATGACCATACACACCGTGTACTCTGTGTTGTTCTCCAGTCTCTTGTTTACAAAGCCGGGTAGGCTACACCTAAATGTACATTGTGTACATTCAGGTGCAGCCGACCCGCATACATAGCTATTCATATGTGTATGTGAACAGCTGCCACTCAGGTATTAGCCCTTCCCTCCCCATAAGGTGCCATTGCCGTGTTCAGCCACAGACGATCAGTTTGCATTGTTTAATGCAGCCCGGCGAGCTTGTGAGCTGTGCGCTGCCCACAGTGATCCTTGCATACATTCAGGGCATTGTTCTTTTGACAAAATATGTAAAATTGAAATGAATGACTGGTCTGGTTCTTATATTTTGCAGGTAGAGAGGGGCATAGGTTCCCACACATATTTTTGACTTGGAATTATTTGCATTTAAGCACTACAGAGTAAAACTCTGAGCAGGACATTTCATAATTTAGACTGACAATGAGCTCCCATCTAATTTATTGAGCAGAACATTTGTTCTGCACATAAGTCCACTTATTTCTAATGAGGAGGAAAATCCTTTTCACAAACCCAGTGGAACACAGGATGCTTAGCAAAGGATACAGACAGCCTGGATGTTGAGGAGGTCAGCTGCCTGAAGAACTTGCATACATGTTTCTGCTGTTCCATTGGAGTGTCACTTTTCCTTCTCCAGTATTGTAGTGAAGTGGTCTAGAAGGCTGTTTGGAGTAACAAATTCCTCATAAAGGGGTGAAAAGTTGAATGACCTGAGTTATGGGTGGCACAAAAGTCATGTACAGTGGTAAATAAAATAAATTAAGAAATAATATTGTATAGTATTTCAACTACCTGTTGAAATTATTATATTATCCGTCCGTCCGTCCGTCCGTCCGTCCGTTGTCTTCCGCTTATCCAGGGTCGGGTCGCGGGGGTAGCAGCTTCAGTAGGGAGGCCCAGACGTCCCTCTCCCCAGCCACTTGGGCCAGCTCCTCAGGAGGAACCCCAAGGCGTTCCCAGGCCAGCCGGGAGACATAGTCCCTCCAGCGTGTCCTGGGTCTTCCCCTGGGCCTCCTCCCGGTGGGACGTGCCCGGAACACCTCTCCAGGGAGGCGTCCAGGAGGCATCCTGACCAGATGCCCGAGCCACCTCAACTGGCTCCTCTCGACGTGGAGGAGCAGCGGCTCTACTCTGAGTCCTCCCCGGATGACTGAGCTCCTCACCCTATCTCTAAGGGAGAGCCCAGACACACTACGGAGAAAACTCATTTCAGCCGCTTGTATCCGGGATCTTGTTCTTTCGGTCACGACCCAAAGCTCGTGACCATAGATGAGGGTAGGAACGTAGATCGACCGGTAAATCGAGAGCTTTGCCTTTTGGCTCAGCTCTCTCTTCACCACAACGGATCGGTACAGCGCCCGCTTCACAGCAGACACTGCACCAATCCGCCTGTCGATCTCCCACTCCATCTTCCCCTCATTCGTGAACAAGACCCCAAGATACTTGAACTCCTCCACTAGGGGCAGGACATCCTCCCCAACCCAGGAGAAGGCACTCTACCCTTTTCCGGTTCAAGACCATGGTCTCGGATTTGGAGGCACTGATTTTCATCCCGGCCGCTTCGCACTCGGCTGCGAACCGCTCCAGTGAGAGCTGTAGATCACGCCCTGATGAAGCCAATAGGACCACGTCATCCGCGAATAGCAGAGACGCAATCCTAAGGCCACCAAAGCGGATCCCCTCAACACCTTGGCTGCGCCTAGAAATTCTGTCCATAAAAGTTATGAACAGAATCGGTGACAAAGGGCAGCCTTGGCGGAGTCCAACTCTCACCGGAAACGAGTCCGACTTACTGCCGGCAATGCGGACCAGACTCTGACACCGGTTGTACAGAGACCTGACAGCCCTTATTAAAGGGTCCGGTACTCCATACTCCCGGAGTACCCCCCACAGGATCCCCCGGGGGACACGGTCGAATGCCTTCTCCAGATCCACAAAGCACATGTAGACTGGTTGGGCAAACTCCCATGCCCCCTCAAGAATCCTGCTGAGGGTATAGAGCTGGTCCAGTGTTCCACGGCCAGGACGAAAACCACACTGCTCTTCCTGAATCCGAGATTCGACTATCCGACGGACCCTCCTTTCCAGAACCCCTGAATAGACCTTACCAGGGAGGCTTAAGAGTGTGATTCCTCTGTAGTTGGAACACACCCTCCGGTCCCCCTTTTTAAATAGGGGGACCACCACCCCAGTCTGCCAATCCAGGTGAACTGCCCCCGATGTCCACGCAATGTTGCAGAGCCGCGTTAACCAACACAGCCCCACAACATCCAGAGCCTTAAGGTACTCAGGGCGAATCTCATCCACCCCCGGAGCCTTGCCACCGAGGAGCTTTTTAACAACCTCGGCAACCTCAGCACCAGAGATGGGAGAACCCGACCCAGAGTCCTCAGGCTCTGCTTCCTCAATGGAAGACGTGTTGGTGGGATTAAGGAGGTCTTCGAAGTATTCCGCCCACCGACGCACGACGTCCCGAGTCGAGGTCAGCAGCACACCACCCCCACTGTAAACAGTGTTGGTACTGCACTGCTTCCCCCTCCTGAGACGCCGGATGGTGGACCAGAATCGCTTCGAAGCCGTACGGAAGTCTTTCTCCATGGCCTCTCCGAACTCTTCCCACGCCCGAGTTTTTGCCTCGGCGACCAGCCGAGCCGCCTGCCGCTTCGACTGCCGGTACACATCAGCTGCTTCCGGAGTCCCACAGGCTAAAAAAGCCCGATAGGACTCCTTCTTCAGCTTGACGGCTTCCCTCACCGCTGGTGTCCACCAGCGGGTTCGAGGGTTGCCGCCACGACATGCACCGACAACCCTGCGGCCACAGCTCCGACTAGCCGCCTCAGCAATAGAGGCGTGGAACATGGTCCATTCAGACTCAATGTCCCCCGCCTCCCTCGGGACGTGTTTAAAGTTCTCCCGGAGGTGGGAGTTAAAGCTCCGCCTCTCAGGGGACTCCGCCAGACGTTCCCAGCAAACCCTCACAGTGCGTTTGGGCCTGCCCGGTCGGACCGGCTTCCTCCCCCGCCATCGGAGCCAACTCACCACCAGGTAGTGGTCGGTGGAGAGCTCCGCCCCTCTCTTCACCCGAGTGTCCAAGACATGCGGCCGCAGGTCAGATTGAAACGACAACAAAGTCGATCATTGAACTGCGACCTAGGGTGTCCTGGTGCCAAGAGCACATATGGACACCCTTATGCTTGAACATGGTGTTTGTGATGGACAATCCATGACGAGCACAGAAGTCCAACAACAAAACACCACTCGAGTTCAGATCAGGTGGGCCATTCCTCCCAACCACGCCCCTCCAGGTCCCACTGTCATTGCCCACGTGAGCGTTGAAGTCCCCCAGCAAAACGAGGGAGTCCCCAGGAGGGGCACTCTCCAGTACCCCTTCCAAGGACTCCAAAAAGGGTGGGTAATCTGAACTGCTGTTTGGCGCATAAGCGCCAACAACAGTCAGAACCCGTCCCCCCACACGAATGCGGAGGGAGGCCACCCTCTCGTTCACCGGGGAAAACCCCAACGTGCAGGCACCGAGATGGGGGGCAACAAGTATGCCAACCCCAGCTCGGCGCCTCTCACCATGGGCAACTCCAGAGTGGAAGAATGTCCAGCCCCTCTCAAGGAAACTGGTTCTTGAGCCAGAGCGGTGCGTCGAGGCGAGTCCGACTATCTCTAGTCGGAACCTCTCAACCTCGCGCACAAGCTCAGGCTCCTTCCCCACCAGAGAGGTGACATTCCACGTCCCAAGAGCCAGCTTCTGCAGCCGAGGATCGGAACGCCAAGGTCCCCGCCCTCCACTGCTACCCGTTACACATTGCACCCGACCCCTTTGGCCCCTCCGACAGGTGGTGAGCCCATCGGAATTATTATATTATTTATTTATTTATTTATTCCATGCCTGGCAGAAAAAAAGTCACCACCAAAATGATCCCTCACTTTAATATTTTGTTGGACCACCTTTAGCTTTGATCAGAGGACAGATTTTCTATGGCATAGTTTCAATGAGCTTTTGCAGTGTCACAAGAATTATTTCTATCCACGGGAAAGTCTGACCACTGGGCAAAGGCGTCTCCAGCACATCCAAAAGATTCCCAATGGGGTTGGGGTCTGGATTCTGGCCAATCAATGTGTGAAAATGATATATCATGCTCCCTGAACCACTCTAATCCTGGCATTGTCATCTTGGAATATGCCCCTTCCATTAGAGAAGAAATGAATTTGGAGGTCGTCAAGACTAGTTAAAAAACGCTATACAAGAACAAGCCATTTAGTAGTCAGCTGACCTTGTTCTTTGGGTACATGTTGCTGAACTTAGACCTGACCAGCTGTAGCAACCCCAGATATTTGCACAGCCCCAGCAGGCTTGTACAGAAGCCCCGAGGCATGGTGGGTGCTTCACCTGCCTCTCTTCCTACCTTGATGCACCCATCACTCTAGTAATCAGGACTCATCAGGCCACCTGACCTTTTTCAATTCCTCCAGAGTCCAATTTTATGCTCCCTAGTAAGCTGTAGCCCTTTTTTCCGGTTAACCTTACTGATTAGTGTTTTTTTTTACAGCTACACAGATGTTCAGTCTCAATCCCTTGAGGATTTGGAAATGGTCTTGCTTTCATCTTATACTAACAGTAGAATTTAGTTTACTCTTTAAACATATCCCTGATTTCTACTGTTTTTTATTTGATTTGATTTAGCAAAATGTTAAATTGATCATATTAAGAAATAAAGCAGTAACTCAGCTATTAAAAATCATTATTTAGTAGTTTTTGCGCCACCTGCAGCTATTGTTGGAAGCCTGTACATGGAGGAGGTAGAAAAAAGAGCTTTAGCATCCTTTTCAGGGACACCACCAAGTCCTTGGTTCAGTTAAGTTGATGACACAGGGGTTAAGATTAAATATCATCCAACATTTTACTGATCACATGAACTCTGTGTAAAATATAAAGTTGACACATAAGAATGGAAGATTTGCTTTCGAGAACTGTGACATCTCTGTCTTTGCTGGAGGACTGTAAGAAACTGATGTATTTAAAGAGGTATTCCCTTTGATTGATTTGTCTGCATTGTCAATGGCTTTGCTGCAATCCCTCATACTGAGCATGTAAAAATTAATGGTCATCTGCCTCGACCGATTGCAGGTTAGAAAACACAGAGCAGAGACACGAAAAGCACAGAAGCACACATTGATCCAGGAATTATTTCTGTTGTATGGTAATGGAAGTTGATCTGCCTCCCTGGATGGTGTTACAGCTAACAGAACGCCAGACCTGTGGGTGAAGTTGATGCTGACTTCCTCGATGGACTAAATAACTTCTTTGGGAGGTTTGAGGCTCTAAACAGCAATCCAGCAGTGAAAACTGTTCCCCATCAGGAAGAGGAGGTACTCTGCCTTGACACAGCCCATGTGTGGAAGACTCTGAGAAGAGTCAGCCCGTGGAAGGCCCCAGGTCCCGACAACATACCTGGGCAGGTGCTCAAGGAGTGCACAGGTCAGCTGGCTGGTGTCCTCACAGACATTTTTAACATCTTGCTGGACCAAGTCACAGTGCCAGCATGCTTCAAGTCTGCCTCCATTATTCTGGTGCCAAAGGAACCTCAAGTTGAGCCTGTTGCACTGACTCCCATAATGATGAAGTGCTTTGAAAGGCTGGTAAAAGATCACATCGTCTTCAGACTTCCCCCAACATTCGACTTGTTTCAGTGTGCCTACCGGCGGAACCTCTCCACTGAGGACGCTATCTCCTCCGCTCTTCACCTGAGCCTGGCACACCTGGAGGAGAAGAACACCACCAAGAAGAACACCCATGTGCGGATGCTGTTCCCGGACTTCAGTTCAGCGTTTAACACCATCATCCCACAGCATCTGGTAGGGAAACTGGAACATCTGGGCTTCAGCACACCCCTTCGCAACTGGCTGCTAGACTTCCTCACCAACAGACCTCAGTCAGTCCGGGTCGGACAGAACACCTCTGATGTCATCAACCTCAGCACGGGCTAACCCTCAGGGCTGCGCCCTGAGCCCCCTGCTGTTCACTCTGATGACACATGACTGCGTCCCCAGGTTCACCACCAATCACATCGTGAAGTCTGCAGACAACACAACTGTGGTGAGCATCATCAGAGACGACAATGACCGGGACTACAGAGAGGAGGTGGAGCAGCTGGTGGGCCGTTGCAGAGACAACA
Source organism: Fundulus heteroclitus (assembly GCF_011125445.2). NCBI lineage: Eukaryota > Metazoa > Chordata > Actinopteri > Cyprinodontiformes > Fundulidae > Fundulus > Fundulus heteroclitus. The sequence goes on along the minus strand of NC_046366.1, from coordinate 1,534,421 downwards.
GCCTGACCCTGAACGTGGAGAAGAGAAAGTAGATCGTCTTCGACTTCAGGAAGAACAGGCCTCGCCACGCTCCACTGCATATCAACAGCTCAGCTGTGGAGGTGGTCAGTAGCACCAGATTCCTCGGGGTGCACATCACAGACAACCTCACATGATCTGTGAACACCACATCACTGGTGAAGAGGGCACAGAAGCGCTTGTAATTCCTGCGAAGGATGAGGAGAGCCCACCTGCCCACACCCATCCTCACAACCTTCTACAGAAGCACCATAGAGAGCTTCCTGACCACCATTATTTTTGCACATAAACTGGACATTCTTTTGCACACTGTTCTTGCACAATGTTTTTTTCCTGCATTGTTACATGTGATCAATGCTGCACTTTATATTGTAATGTTGTCTTATTCCACCTGCAATCTCATTACACTGTCGAAAGCTGTATGCAACGAAATTTCATTCTGTATGCACACTGTACATACAAAATGACAATAAAGTTGTCTAAGTATACGTCTAAGTCTAAGTGTACCTACTATGAAAAAACAAACAAAAAGAGAACAAAACTTTAAAAGTCAAAATGACAACAAACCATGCAAAATTAAGAGAACTCATGCTGAGAAGGAAGTCCTACGCCTGTAGCAGCATAACTACATAGAAAGCTCAACAATACGTAAGCCACTCAAACAATAAGCTTTGATAAAAAGGGACGTTTTAAGCCTAGCCTTAAAAGTTAGACAGTGTGTCTGCCTCACAGACCAAAGCTGGAAGTTGGTTCCACAGCAGAGGAGCCTGATAATTAAAGAATGTGCCTCCCATCCTTGTTTTAGAGATTCTCGTAACCACCAGTAGACCTGCACTCTGAGAGTGAAGTGCTCTGCTAGGACTATGTGGGGTAATCAGATCTACACAACAATGATCATTTACACAGCACTGATCTTTTTGAAGAGTTTCAGTCAGGCTTCAGAGGTCATCATACCACAGCTCTGGTGAAAGTCACTAATGATATTCTCAGGTCCTCAGATAATGGACTTGTGTCTGTACTTGTCCTGTTAGATCTCAGTGCTGCATTTGATGCAGTTTATCAGACTCCTAGAAAGACTTGAATGTGCTGTAGGTATTAAGGGAAACACATTAGGCTGGTTTAAATATTTGTATCTGACATATTCCAGTTAGTTCATGTTAATAAAAATGCGGTACCCAGGCTTACTTGTGGAGTACCACAGGGTTCAGTGATTGGACCAGTACCATTTTTCTTGTTACTGAAAAGTGCTATATAAATAAACTTGTCTTATGGTACTATATATATGATTCCAATATGCAAAATTATCAGAAGGCATGGGATTAATTTCTGCTATATTTATCCATATATCCTGACTACTTATACAACAGACATGTCTTGATTACATCTAAACCTGGATGACTTAAAATCTTCTGTCATCTTTGGACCAGAGTCTTTAAAAATAAACTTCTTTACCAACCACATAATCTGGATGGCATTAAATTGGTCTCTGGTAATAAAGTAAAAAATCTTGGTGTTATTTTTTACCAGGACATGTAATTTGAATCCCATGTTAAACAAGTTTCCAAGGTATCCTTTTTCACCTTTGGAATATTTCCAAAATTAGAAATATTCTGTCCAGGAGTGATGCTAAAAAACTACTCCATGCATGTGTTACCTCAAGGCTGGAGTATTGTAATTCTTACTACCAGGAAGTCCACAAAAGACATTCAAAAGATTTAGTTGATCAAAAAATCACTACAGCAAGTGTTCTGAATAAAATTAAGAAGATATATGATATTTCTTCTACATCAAGAATATGGGGATGGAAGATGGAGCGGGAGATCGACAGGCGGATTGGTGCAGCGTCTGCTGTGAAGCGGGCGCTGTACCGATCCATTGTGGTGAAGAGAGAGCTGAGCCAAAAGGCGAAGCTCTCGATTTACTGGTCCATCTACGTTCCTATCCTCATCTATGGTCACGAGCTTTGGGTCGTGACCGAAAGAACGAGATCCCGGATACAAGCAGCTGAAATGAGTTTTCTCCGTAGTGTGTCTGGGCTCTTCCTTAGAGATAGGGTAAGGAGCTCAGTCATCCGGGGAGGACTCAGAGTAGAGCCGCTGCTCCTCCACGTCGAGAGGAGCCAGTTGAGGTGGCTCGGGCATCTGGTCAGGATGCCTCCTGGACGCCTCCCTGGTGAGGTGTTCCGGGCACGTCCCTCCGGGTGGAGGCCCAGGGGAAGACCCAGGACACGCTGGAGGGACTATGTCTCCCGGCTGGCCTGGGAACGCCTTGGGGTTCCTCCTGAGGAGCTGGCCCAAGTGGCTGGGGAGAGGGACGTCTGGGCCTCCCTACTGAAGCTGCTACCCCCGCGACCCGACCCCGGATAAGCGGAAGAAGACGGACGGACGGACGGATCAAGAATATAACTTAAGATTCTCCTTGTCTCATATAAACCCCTTAATAATCGAGCTCCATCCATCATCGGATTGTTTCACATGTTCCTAATAGAGCACTTTGCTCTCCAACTGTAGTTCTAATGGTGGTTCCTAGAGTCTCTAAATGTAGAATGGGAGGGAGATCTTTTAGTCATCAAGCTCTTCTCCTATGAAACAAAATCTCCGTTTTAATTAGTCTATTTTCAAGACCAGCCTTAAAACTTTCTTTTCTGACAAATCCTAAAGTTACCTATCTCTGTAGTTATGTTCCTATATGGTAAATTTTAGATGGCCTATACTTATATAGCACACAATTCAGTCTAGAGGACCCCACTACATTGAGTAACTCACCTATTCACTCACTGACAGTGGTGAGCTTTGTTTGTAGCCACAGCTGCCCAGACTGACTGAAGCGAGGCAGCCATACATTAGCACCATCGCTAGCAGGCAAGGCGGGTGAAGTATTGGACACAACATCTGAGATGGTCAGAGCCAGGGATTAAACAGGCAACCCGCCGGTTACAAGACACACACCCCATCTCCTTGCACCACCATAAGCCCATAGTATTAGGCTGCTGGAGGATATCTGCTGTAGGTTTCTTCCTTTTGAAGGGGAGTTTTCTTCTTCACTGTCACTATATGCATGCTCAGTATGAGGGATTGTCCCCCTCTTACAATGCTGTTATTCTGAGTATGACTCGGCCCTCTGAAAACTATAAACTGGTCTCAGAGTACTAACAATTAACTGTTGGCCAGATGGTCCTCGTTTGCATGCGAGCAACTAGTTTTTATAGTTACCATTAAACTACTTGAGCAACTATACAAAGGTACTGCTTATAAGACTGAATTCACCGAAACTTCCCAGACAGAAGAAGTCTACTGGATAAGATACATTTCAAAACAGAAGAACATACTCAACTTTTTTGGATTTTTCTACATGGATTATTGTGATGCATCAGGACACAGGTGATTGTGTTTTTGAAGGGACAGATGGCCACCTTGTTTGTAACACTTTCTGTTTAGTGTAAGATATCAAGCTTTTCAAGTCAAATGGTTAAAATTCAAGTAAAATCATGAGTCATAAGTGTGAAAGTCTAAGTCAAGTCCAAATCTTTGATGAAATCAACAAAGTGAGTCTGAAGTCATTCAATTTCTGACTAGTCATACTGTATTCTAAGTCACATCACTTGAGTCCACACCTCTGAATGATTAATATTCATGGTTGTTTAACCCAGTATAAATGTTGTAAGCTCATTGAAATTTGAGTTCAAATGAATGAAAAGATGAGAGAAGATGTAAAAGGACAGATATGTGTTGTTACAGGTGACATATTGTGCTTTTTAATACCTTCTTTTTCACATCTAAATCATTCAGTTGCGGTCTACAAAATTGGAACGACAATACTTTGATGTGAATTCCTCATCATTGTTGCCCCACAACCCCCGTTTTGCCCCTGTTCTGAGGTTCATCTGAGAGGTTTTTGTGTGATTTCTTTAAATACAAAGGAAGCATGTCACACCCCTCCGGGTCACAGAACATTCCACTTCATCCCGTTTGACCATGCAAGGGATGGTGTAATGAAGTGTGGGTTAAAATATCCAACAAGCAAACATTTTCACTCATCCATTTGTAGCTTTGGCATCCTTGAGCTTGGATTACAAAATGGCAGTAGAAAAAAAATACAATGGTGGTGTTACGGCTGGCGTCATAAATTTTTATGTAAATGTAAATTGGTAAGCGGATCTCCATAGCTTATTTGGTGTGGTTCACTTGTGGGAATCCACCACCAGCTCCCTGGATTTCCCCACATTAATCAGGAGACTGTTCCACTGGTCCCACAAAAGTCCTGTGCCCACTGTCTTTACTCCAAGTTGTCCGCCCCCCGTGATGAGACCTACTATGGCAGTGACTACTGAGAACTTCTGAAGATGGCATCCCAGACAGTTTATGTAGATGTCTGCAGTATAGAGGGTGAAGAGATATGGTACATGCACTGTTCCATGTAGCACCCACCCCCACATAGCAGACCATCCTGTCAGAGACATAACCTTGTGGCCTCACAATATATGGGCTGCCTGTGAGGTAGTCCCATATCCAGTGGAACAGGTGGTGGTCCACCAGGATCAGCCTCTCGGGGGTCTTCATCAGGTGTGACATTAGTACTACTGACATGTAGCTGTTGAGTCTTTGGGGTGTGCGGTTTTAGGCACTGGTACCACACAGGAGGTCTTCCACAGCTGTGGTATTCTCCTCTGATATTGAAGATGTGCCTCATGGTGCCCCATGATGACACACAGCTCATCCATGCAGCGCCTCAAGAGCCTGGAGCTGATGCCATCCTCACTTTGGCCTTTGGCAGAATGTTCCTCATTTGGAGCATTGAGAAGGGCAGGGTGGTGGATGGGGACTCATTCATGGAGTCATCTGAAGTGGAAGGGGTGGATGATAGCTGAGAGCCGAAATGTGCAGTTCTGGATGGAAGAACAGGCAGTTGTCCAGGATGAGGCTGTCTGCAGCATGTTAGGCTGGGTGGGGGTGGTGTGTGCGAAGCAGTCTGTAGTCAAGGGTCTTGCTCAGGCATCCAGAGTAATAGTTCTGAACCGCCGACCTCTGGGGCCTCTTAAAGACACAGATGCCCAGCAATCTAACCACTAGGCCACCACTCTACACATGACGCAGAATAAAGGCATTTCTTATCTTAAATAAGAGTTCTGAAACAGAGTGACAAATGATTAAATTGCTTACAAAAACAAAATAGTTAAATAAGTGAAACATTCCCAATCATTTTTAAATATTGATTTAAAAAAAAAACTGTTCACAGGTTGCATATGTCTGGTGATTATCATACATGAAACAAGATGACCATTGTCCATTGCAGGGTAAGAGGCACTGAAGCTAAGAACTGCGGAGGATCTTATAGATGTTAATTCTGGTTTTCTGTAGTGTCTTGTTGAAATGCTCACTTGCATTTCTACAATGTATATCATACCATACCAAATTTATTTATAAAGCATTTTAAAAATACCATAACTGTAACCAAGTACTGAACATCAGAGGGACGTTAAGTTAATAAAGTGACTATCCTAATTCATCAAGTTTGCTGATGTGAATGAGAGATCAAGCTGTTTAGTATTATGTATCGTGGTGCATAAATGCAATATCCTGTAAAATCATAAACTGCTCCACAAAAAAGGACTCAAAATACAGATACAGAGGGATGAACTTGCTAAACCTAGCCAAGTTTTTTTTTCCCCTTCAGAAATTATTTCATTATTATGAGACAGTTATTATCCCAAGATAAGCATAATACAACCTGGGGATCTCAACATAACTGAAAATATTGGATAACAGCTTCAGTAATGAAAGGTTAGTTATCTTAAATATCTCTAACTCTAAACATAAACATTACAACTTTATATTTCAAACTTACCTTGAGAGATGGTCTAGGAGGCCTTATAGGTCTTACTGGTCGTACTGGATTTGGTGCTGATTTTGGTGGTGGGTTTTGTTGGCATCTGTTAAGTGGCTCCAAGTCATCGGCTACATCAGGACAACCAATGTATCCTCCAGCCCCAAACACTGATCCCAGATCAGCTTCAAAGTTAATCTGACTGTTTGTTGATCAGATATACTTGAGTCTTGTTTGACTGACATGCTGCTGATGGCCTTGTTTAGGTGTGTCAGCTGTTCCAACATTTATAGTGTTGACAGAATAGGCATGTGTGCTGCCATGTTCCAGTCTTGTACATTGTTTGAGGCGAGATCGCTGTCTGAGCTGTTATTGGAGAAACTGACATTGAGTTCTGTTTCAAAACTGTCTTGATTTCTTTTCCCTTCAGATACATTTTCACGACTGAACATGTTTAGTGTCCTCTTGGTTGCCATGGCTATGCAAATCTGGAAATTCCCGATTTTCAGTAACAATGACATCCTGGGGTTGCTTATCATGATGGCAATCTGAGACGAGCACTGTATGATTTTTTTTGTCGAAAAAAACCCAGAAGCTCTTGATTTCCGTGGCTATCTAAATCCAAAACTTCCTGGTTTTCAGGATATAAAATCCTTGCTGTTCCTGATTGCCATGGTTGTTTCTTTCCACCAGCTCTTGGTTATCATAGCATAAATGTTCAGGTAAATCCTTCACATTGATATGGGGACAGGTCTCCTACCACTTCTTGATTTTCATGAGAACTGAAATCTGTCAGTTCCTTTTTGTCAAAGGTAAACAGCTCCCTGTTAAGAGGGCTAGATGGCTCTAACACTTCTTGGTTTCCAAAACTTCCATAATTCAGGACTTTCCTAAAGTCGTAGTCACACTCTTCCAAGAACCTCTTGGTTTTCATATGTCTGAGGTTTCATTACATTCTGGTTAGTGTAGTTGAAGTTTTCTAATTCGTCACTGTTGGTGCTAGGACCCATCACCTCTAGGTTATCATCATCACAAGGGTCTAAAACAGCTTGGTTCTCTTCATCAGGACTGAGCTTAAAGCCATATGGGTCAGATCACGTACCACTTGACAGGCAGTAATGTCAACCCATAGGGATCAAAATTTAGCTCACATGTTGGAAAAGATGAGGGTTCATCATCAAATATAATACTTTCCCCATGTTCCGGGCTCAGTTCAGCTTCATCAGGATCTACTAGGGGTGTGGCAAGAGTTCTCTGGACTGAGTTTAAACCCATAAACATCAAAGCAGATTGACTGTCTGAGTTATAGCTCAAATGTAAATTATTTTGATGTGAGTCGGATCTCAGAATTTGGTTCTGAGAATCCAGTAAATTGTGGGGGATCTCAGAATTTGTGGGTTCCTCTGCAGTGTTTCCAATCCCTTCTTTGATTTCACTGGAGGTTCATCATGAGGAACAGTTTCTTTTATGTCACTTATACAATCTTGTTCCAAACATCAAATGGTCACTGTGATGGATAGCGTGAGAAGAAACACAGCTTGGACCTACAGCAGAAAAAAAAAAAACAGAATTACAAATAAAAGTGTATAATCTATTATTTCTGATCAGATCAGCATTTTCATTTAACCTAGAAGGAAGCAATAAATTAATGAGAGTTTACTTTGTGAATTGACATTAGAACTCCCCAACGTAAAAAAAAACATTTGTGAGTATAGCAGCCTTGATGGCCATTTAATTCATGACCAATTCACTCTTTGCCCAGTATATTTATATGTCTGATTACTCTTGAAAACTTAAATGGAGGCCACTGTGGATTTAGCGGTTGAGTAGTCATCAGAATAACGTGGATTTGATTCCAATGTTACATGTCATGGGGCAAGACAATTAACTACAAATTGCCTATTGATGTGTGTATTAATTTATGAATTTGTGCATGGCTGTGATTGGGTGAACGTGGCTATTGTGCAAAGCACTT